>NC_056738.1:184787270-185087270 GCF_019279795.1 Protopterus annectens
GATGAGGGAAGACACTGTGAAGACTGGAACAGAACTAAATGTAAAGAAGGATGAGGGAAGACACTGTGGAGAAGACTGGAACAGAACTAAATGTAAAGAAGGATGAGGGAAGACACTGTGGAGAAGACTGGAACAGAACTAAATGTAAAGAAGGATGAGGGAAGACACTGTGGAGAAGACTGGAACAGAACTAAATGTAAAGAAGGATGAGGGAAGACACTGTGGAGAAGACTGGAACAGAACTAAATGTAAAGAAGGATGAGGGAAGACACTGTGGAGAAGACTGGAACAGAACTAAATGTAAAGAAGGATGAGGGAAGACACTGTGGAGAAGACTGGAACAGAACTAAATGTAAAGAAGGATGAGGGAAGACACTGTGGAGAAGACTGGAACAGAACTAAATGTAAAGAAGGATGAGGGAAGACACTGTGGAGAAGACTGGAACAGAACTAAATGTAAAGAAGGATGAGGGAAGACACTGTGGAGAAGACTGGAACAGAACTAAATGTAAAGAAGGATGAGGGAAGACACTGTGGAGAAGACTGGAACAGAACTAAATGTAAAGAAGGATGAGGGAAGACACTGTGGAGAAGACTGGAACAGAACTAAATGTAAAGAAGGATGAGGGAAGACACTGTGGAGAAGACTGGAACAGAACTAAATGTAAAGAAGGATGAGGGAAGACACTGTGGAGAAGACTGGAACAGAACTAAATGTAAAGAAGGATGAGGGAAGACACTGTGGAGAAGACTGGAACAGAACTAAATGTAAAGAAGGATGAGGGAAGACACTGTGGAGAAGACTGGAACAGAACTAAATGTAAAGAAGGATGAGGGAAGACACTGTGGAGAAGACTGGAACAGAACTAAATGTAAAGAAGGATGAGGGAAGACACTGTGGAGAAGACTGGAACAGAACTAAATGTAAAGAAGGATGAGGGAAGACACTGTGGAGAAGACTGGAACAGAACTAAATGTAAAGAAGGATGAGGGAAGACACTGTGGAGAAGACTGGAACAGAACTAAATGTAAAGAAGGATGAGGGAAGACACTGTGGAGAAGACTGGAACAGAACTAAATGTAAAGAAGGATGAGGGAAGACACTGTGGAGAAGACTGGAACAGAACTAAATGTAAAGAAGGATGAGGGAAGACACTGTGAAGACTGGAACAGAACTAAATGTAAAGAAGGATGAGGGAAGACACTGTGGAGAAGACTGGAACAGAACTAAATGTAAAGAAGGATGAGGGAAGACACTGTGGAGAAGACTGGAACAGAACTAAATGTAAAGAAGGATGAGGGAAGACACTGTGGAGAAGACTGGAACAGAACTAAATGTAAAGAAGGATGAGGGAAGACACTGTGGAGAAGACTGGAACAGAACTAAATGTAAAGAAGGATGAGGGAAGACACTGTGGAGAAGACTGGAACAGAACTAAATGTAAAGAAGGATGAGGGAAGACACTGTGGAGAAGACTGGAACAGAACTAAATGTAAAGAAGGATGAGGGAAGACACTGTGGAGAAGACTGGAACAGAACTAAATGTAAAGAAGGATGAGGGAAGACACTGTGGAGAAGACTGGAACAGAACTAAATGTAAAGAAGGATGAGGGAAGACACTGTGGAGAAGACTGGAACAGAACTAAATGTAAAGAAGGATGAGGGAAGACACTGTGGAGAAGACTGGAACAGAACTAAATGTAAAGAAGGATGAGGGAAGACACTGTGGAGAAGACTGGAACAGAACTAAATGTAAAGAAGGATGAGGGAAGACACTGTGGAGAAGACTGGAACAGAACTAAATGTAAAGAAGGATGAGGGAAGACACTGTGGAGAAGACTGGAACAGAACTAAATGTAAAGAAGGATGAGGGAAGACACTGTGGAGAAGACTGGAACAGAACTAAATGTAAAGAAGGATGAGGGTAGACACTGGAGAAGACTGGAACAGAACTAAATGTAAAGAAAGATGAGGGAAGAAACTGTGAAGAAGACTGGAACAGAACTAAATGTAAAGAAGGATGAGGGAAGACACTGTGGAGAAGACTGGAACAGAACTAAATGTAAAGAAGGATGAGGGAAGACACTGTGGAGAAGACTGGAACAGAACTAAATGTAAAGAAGGATGAGGGAAGACACTGTGGAGAAGACTGGAACAGAACTAAATGTAAAGAAGGATGAGGGAAGACACTGTGGAGAAGACTGGAACAGAACTAAATGTAAAGAAGGATGAGGGAAGACACTGTGGAGAAGACTGGAACAGAACTAAATGTAAAGAAGGATGAGGGAAGACACTGTGGAGAAGACTGGAACAGAACTAAATGTAAAGAAGGATGAGGGAAGACACTGTGGAGAAGACTGGAACAGAACTAAATGTAAAGAAGGATGAGGGAAGACACTGTGGAGAAGACTGGAACAGAACTAAATGTAAAGAAGGATGAGGGAAGACACTGTGGAGAAGACTGGAACAGAACTAAATGTAAAGAAGGATGAGGGAAGACACTGTGGAGAAGACTGGAACAGAACTAAATGTAAAGAAGGATGAGGGAAGACACTGTGAAGACTGGAACAGAACTAAATGTAAAGAAGGATGAGGGAAGACACTGTGGAGAAGACTGGAACAGAACTAAATGTAAAGAAGGATGAGGGAAGACACTGTGGAGAAGACTGGAACAGAACTAAATGTAAAGAAGGATGAGGGAAGACACTGTGGAGAAGACTGGAACAGAACTAAATGTAAAGAAGGATGAGGGAAGACACTGTGGAGAAGACTGGAACAGAACTAAATGTAAAGAAGGATGAGGGAAGACACTGTGGAGAAGACTGGAACAGAACTAAATGTAAAGAAGGATGAGGGAAGACACTGTGGAGAAGACTGGAACAGAACTAAATGTAAAGAAGGATGAGGGAAGACACTGTGGAGAAGACTGGAACAGAACTAAATGTAAAGAAGGATGAGGGAAGACACTGTGGAGAAGACTGGAACAGAACTAAATGTAAAGAAGGATGAGGGAAGACACTGTGGAGAAGACTGGAACAGAACTAAATGTAAAGAAGGATGAGGGAAGACACTGTGGAGAAGACTGGAACAGAACTAAATGTAAAGAAGGATGAGGGAAGACACTGTGGAGAAGACTGGAACAGAACTAAATGTAAAGAAGGATGAGGGAAGACACTGTGGAGAAGACTGGAACAGAACTAAATGTAAAGAAGGATGAGGGAAGACACTGTGGAGAAGACTGGAACAGAACTAAATGTAAAGAAGGATGAGGGAAGACACTGTGGAGAAGACTGGAACAGAACTAAATGTAAAGAAGGATGAGGGAAGACACTGTGAAGAAGACTGGAACAGAACTAAATGTAAAGAAGGATGAGGGAAGACACTGTGGAGACTGGAACAGAACTAAATGTAAAGAAGGATGAGGGAAGACACTGTGGAGAAGACTGGAACAGAACTAAATGTAAAGAAGGATGAGGGAAGACACTGTGGAGAAGACTGGAACAGAACTAAATGTAAAGAAGGATGAGGGAAGACACTGTGGAGAAGACTGGAACAGAACTAAATGTAAAGAAGGATGAGGGAAGACACTGTGGAGAAGACTGGAACAGAACTAAATGTAAAGAAGGATGAGGGAAGACACTGTGGAGAAGACTGGAACAGAACTAAATGTAAAGAAGGATGAGGGAAGACACTGTGGAGAAGACTGGAACAGAACTAAATGTAAAGAAGGATGAGGGAAGACACTGTGGAGAAGACTGGAACAGAACTAAATGTAAAGAAGGATGAGGGAAGACACTGTGGAGAAGACTGGAACAGAACTAAATGTAAAGAAGGATGAGGGAAGACACTGTGGAGAAGACTGGAACAGAACTAAATGTAAAGAAGGATGAGGGAAGACACTGTGGAGAAGACTGGAACAGAACTAAATGTAAAGAAGGATGAGGGAAGACACTGTGGAGAAGACTGGAACAGAACTAAATGTAAAGAAGGATGAGGGAAGACACTGTGGAGAAGACTGGAACAGAACTAAATGTAAAGAAGGATGAGGGAAGACACTGTGGAGAAGACTGGAACAGAACTAAATGTAAAGAAGGATGAGGGAAGACACTGTGGAGAAGACTGGAACAGAACTAAATGTAAAGAAGGATGAGGGAAGACACTGTGGAGAAGACTGGAACAGAACTAAATGTAAAGAAGGATGAGGGAAGACACTGTGGAGAAGACTGGAACAGAACTAAATGTAAAGAAGGATGAGGGAAGACACTGTGGAGAAGACTGGAACAGAACTAAATGTAAAGAAGGATGAGGGAAGACACTGTGGAGAAGACTGGAACAGAACTAAATGTAAAGAAGGATGAGGGAAGACACTGTGGAGAAGACTGGAACAGAACTAAATGTAAAGAAGGATGAGGGAAGACACTGTGGAGAAGACTGGAACAGAACTAAATGTAAAGAAGGATGAGGGAAGACACTGTGGAGAAGACTGGAACAGAACTAAATGTAAAGAAGGATGAGGGAAGACACTGTGGAGAAGACTGGAACAGAACTAAATGTAAAGAAGGATGAGGGAAGACACTGTGGAGAAGACTGGAACAGAACTAAATGTAAAGAAGGATGAGGGAAGACACTGTGGAGAAGACTGGAACAGAACTAAATGTAAAGAAGGATGAGGGAAGACACTGTGGAGAAGACTGGAACAGAACTAAATGTAAAGAAGGATGAGGGAAGACACTGTGGAGAAGACTGGAACAGAACTAAATGTAAAGAAGGATGAGGGAAGACACTGTGGAGAAGACTGGAACAGAACTAAATGTAAAGAAGGATGAGGGAAGACACTGTGGAGAAGACTGGAACAGAACTAAATGTAAAGAAGGATGAGGGAAGACACTGTGGAGAAGACTGGAACAGAACTAAATGTAAAGAAGGATGAGGGAAGACACTGTGGAGAAGACTGGAACAGAACTAAATGTAAAGAAGGATGAGGGAAGACACTGTGGAGAAGACTGGAACAGAACTAAATGTAAAGAAGGATGAGGGAAGACACTGTGGAGAAGACTGGAACAGAACTAAATGTAAAGAAGGATGAGGGAAGACACTGTGAAGAAGACTGGAACAGAACTAAATGTAAAGAAGGATGAGGGAAGACACTGTGGAGAAGACTGGAACAGAACTAAATGTAAAGAAGGATGAGGGAAGACACTGTGGAGAAGACTGGAACAGAACTAAATGTAAAGAAGGATGAGGGAAGACACTGTGGAGAAGACTGGAACAGAACTAAATGTAAAGAAGGATGAGTTAAGACACTATGGAAAAGGCTGGAAAAAATGTAAAGAAGGATGAGCGAAGACACTGTGTAGAAGACTGGAACAGAACAAAATGTAAAGAAGGATGAGGGAAGACACTGTGGAAAAGACTGGAGAATGAAAAATGATATGACAGTCTGTACAGAATTGTATGATCAGTCTGTCATGGGAAAATGAAACTTAAAAATATGATAACAGTATCCTTAGGATGTCAGAGAAAGGAAGGTATTGTTAGGGGATTTTAGTATTCCAGATGATTATAGGTGTACCCTGACTGCATCCATAGCAAAGAGCAGTATTATTATTGACAGCTTATAAGTCTCAGTCTTCAGACCTAATAAAGAAAAAAGAGTTTTGCATCTAGTGTTCTCAAATTATGAGACAGCCAACATTAAAAATCATGAGATGGGAACCTCTGGGAGCAAATTGAGAACTGTACAGTGTAATTCACCTTCCACTAATTACAGAGCTGGAGAAAAGTCTGTCAAAAGTGATGATTATGGATTTCCGAAGGGCAGATTTAGAACAATGGGCAATACCTCAAAATACAGAAGAAAAAAAACATAGAAGTAATGTGGACAAACAAGGGATAGCATGGTTCTGTGATGTACTCATATAATTTCATTGTCTTTGTCTATTTACTTATTTTATTTATGGTGAGCGACATGGATCACAATGGTCCTTTTTTAGCCATGAGCAGTTATAGTAGTACCGCAACGAAAACAAACACTACATAAAGTAAAATTGTACAATAAACATTAAGTACAGTTTCTGTATTGGTCTGATCAATGCTGAGCATAAGGAAGTTATTATCACCTTAGACCTCGATGATATTCCTTTGGCAATAAAAAGTATTTCCTGGCAACTGTTGTCACATCATGGTCAAAAAAGAGGGAGCAATCCACCCAAGTTCCTAGGTCCCTGACTACATTTTCATTTTGTAGTGGTGTATATTCTACATAGTATGATGAGGGGAGGGGTTGTTTACCAAAAATGATACTACACTTTTTAGTATTTAGTTTGAGCCCATTTTTAGTACTCACAATTTAGTAGAGGGAGCTCACTCTGGAGGGTTTGGATGTCAGATGGTGACTTAACAACAATCCCTACTCTGTAGTTATCTGTAAATTTTGTTAACCAGAGATCTTGGATCTCTGCTTGAAGATCTGAGAAGTAAATGCTAAAAATGGAGAGGTCCCAGCACTGTGCCCTGAAGGACATCACTGGCCAGTTTCATACTTTCTGATGAGACACTTGTAATTCACACTGTGCAGGATCTGTCTTTCAGCCAGTCTGCAGTTCATCTTACCAATATGGATGAATTTTTAAAGCATTTCACTTCTTTAAGATGCTATTATGGGGAACAGTGTTGAAGACCTTGGCCAGGTCAAGATACACTCTGAGCACTGATGGCCATTATCTATAGCTCCTGTAACCCTTACAAAGAAGTTTACCATATTCAGTAAACAGGATCTACCCTTCACAAAACCAAAATGTCGGTGATCACGTCTAATAAGATTCTTGGTATCTTAGTTTATAGAGTCAGTTATAGTATGTTCAATGGCTTTGTAGATGAGACTTGTGAGGCTGATAGGTCTGTAATTACCTGGGTCATTTGTAAGGCCACCCTTTTGGGGGGGCAGGCATTGCCACTGTAGTGCACCACTCATCAGGGACAAAACCAGTAGCTAAACAAGTTAAACAGTTTAAGAAAAGGGCATGCTTAACGCTGTTCATTAAGTAACCAGGTATATTGTTTAGTCCCATAGTTAGTAGTTTTGGTCTCAGTTAACACTTTCAGTAAATGATCTTTAGAGGTAATTGGGAGTGTTAGGGATTCAGATATTTCACGACGTTGAAAGAAATCTCGGGTGAAGTTTGCACTAAATTTGTTTGCAATGATATTGGTAATGTCTATAAGATCAGAATAGGAGTTGTCATTATGAATAGTTCAAAGCAACATAGGGCACTATTTATTGGTTTTCTATCATAGCTAAAGAAGGATGTATAATTATGTCAGCATCCAGAGGCCATCCTAAGATTAGTGGGCCTAATAGCATTTTCATTTTTTTTGCAATGTTTTTACTATTATCCTTCAAACTTAAACTTTATTAGAGTAATAGTTTGCTAATATATGTGTAAATTCCTTACATAGCATGTTTTATTACTTTATCATTTAACATGTAATAGTTTATTCAAAGATTATACATAAAATGAAACCTTGTTAGCAGAGTCAGAATGCTGATATACTGCAAAGCTGTGCATTAACTCGGAACTCATTTTTAACATTCATAGTCCAAGAAAATGCAGGTATATATCTAAAATGAATTTGCTGAATACATTAGAAAATATAGTGATATATGAAAAATGCAGTTATTTGTTTCAGGTCTAAAATTTTTGTTAGCACTGGTTAGGGGACAAACAAAGATAAACAAAGATCATCATCAGCATTGTTTACATTAACTGATTTACACATAGGGATTAACCAAAGAAAAACAGCTATGATCACTGACAGAGAGACCTCTATTTGCTCAAGTATGGTATTCCTCTACCATTGATAAATGACACCGCAGTTGTTATGGTGATAGCTACCCACCCATACTAAAGGTCTCCAGTTTTTCTTTCTTGCCTGAGTGAAGAATGAGATGGACTGTAGGACCAGCTGTTGCATAATGCAAGCAGGCACAACCTTATCTCCAGTCAGTGTGTCTTAACAGCTAGACTAAAATTTGACATATTAGGTGATCCGCTGTGGCAACCCCTAACAGGGAAAAGCCGAAAGAGTAGTGTTATCTCAATTTCTGGTTCTATAAAATAAAAAAAAAATGCTTATTTTCCCAGACAGTTTCTAAACAGAAAGGACATAACTACAGTACTGGATGAGTATGAAATGTGTGTATATTGTTATTTGCCATTATTCAGTTTTCTAGGGTACTTTACAGACAGACTAAAAATGTATGATGTTTTTTACCAACAGGACTCTTGTACTTCAAAAGTGAGTCCATGGGACGGATGTATGAATGCATATGCTAAGTGTACACTAAGTTTACATGATCTGTATTCAGAAACATCCCTATTACATTTTTTGTGCTGTCTATTCACTCAGAAAGATTACATTAAGTGCAGACGAAGTCTACATATTGTGGTAACCTTTATGAATCCCTCCTCAATATTTAAGGTTGCAAGAAAATCAGTAGGAAAATTAAATTATAAGGAAGAAGATGGGACTTATGCTTTTGTCATGTTTTCACTCAGAATGGTGTATGCTTAGTGTAGGCATTAAGGAATCCAGCCCCATGTTTTTTTTTTATGAGTTATTGGTGATTGTAACATATTTATTATTTTCTTTGAAGAACAGACACAGTTATGATTGAAGGGAGTTTATTTCCTTCCTAGGGTTTTCTGAAGACAACTAATAGCTTTTAAAGCAGCTGTCTGCATTTACTTGAATTCTGCTCTTAGGGAGAGAAACTGTATATATCAAGGCACACTTTTGTGTTAAATAAACTGATAAGGTAGGTTTTTCATCTTTCTGCCACAAGGATCAATCATGCATAATATTTACTTCAAGGCAAACACACTGAACGTTTTTCAGAATCAAACTATACATTGTAACTGTGTATTTTTAAGCCTGGTAAGTATTTTATGTTACATTTCTATACATTAGTTAAGTGTGTAAACATGGCAGAGTTTAAAAGTAAGGATACTGTATCGCTTTAAGATAAAATGTTTTCCTTGAGCTGTTCCATGGTGTAGAAGGATAAAGCCCTGACTACATAGCTTGCAAGCAACCCGGGTCTGAACAGCAGCTCATACACCTGAAAGAACTGGCAGGGGAGGGTGGGACTAAGCAGCTGCTGCCTGCTAACCCATCCTGGAGGGAGGGGGCAACTCTGACTCACAACATGGATGACATTTAGCGGGAATACTAGGTGTGTACCCAGTGGAGCTTAAGTCTGTCAAGCCTATGGTGTTGTGTGCAAGTTGCATAGTGAGCCAACCCTTGGAGGGCAGATATAGCACAGCCAGGAGGAGCCATCACTGGGGATGGGCTTCTTAGCCAAGGTTGAGGGTAGGCCATTGTACAGGACTAGCAAAGGAGACCTGCTCCTGACCAGCTGACTCTTGCTGTGAGCAGATGAGCTCATGGGGGATTCCTGGGCACAATGGAATGGGCTGTAGGGCTCTTGTCTGCCTGGGAATCCCTGGCTCCCATGAATGAATGAATGAAGGAGCCGATTGGGTGCAGGTAGAAGAGCCACTTGGCTTGGTCCTATGGGGATGGGAAAAACATTTTCCATGACTCTGAATATACAAATTAGGGGCGAACTGTCACTGGCTCAAGTAGCTGTTTCACTGAAGACTTTGAAAATCTCTAAAGATTTAAGTAAAACTCACTCTGGAAATTTCTAGGCAAAACCACTTGCTAGGAATTCCAGACCACTTATATAAAATACAGCTCATACTTGCACTGTAATCTGCAGGTCACATTCGTTTGCAGGATAGTACTGATTCATACTCTCATTCTGCTGCTGTCCAGTGCAGTGAGTTCAAATATTCAACAGAACAGATAAACAAATGGAGGCATAACAACATATAAATGAAATAGGGCGGTAAAATGATATTCTAATGATACTAAATGTATGCAAGATAAACACAGTCACAATTCATAGTCATATGCCGAGGAAATTGTGCAGCTCTATGTGCCTGACTGTAAAACGGCTAAGCATGGTAAAAAAATGCTGACATTACATGAAGTACAAATGTTCTGAGTTACAGTAGCCGTGCACACAACAAGCAGACATATTATAGCCTTTAGAACTGTTGGTTCCTGCTGGTATGTACGTGGTGACATTAGGCACCATCATAAATGGTACCATTAGCAACTGACATAGTTTCACTGATCAACAGATTATTGATCACTTTAAAATCAAGAAGGACATTTATGGGTCTTGGTTGACATGTGTCACCCACACATGGAATCCATAGGAATGCATGGCCTTCCAATACCTGTGGGGATCACAGTATGTATACCTCTGTTCATACTAGCTATAGGGAACTTTCATACTCAAAGTGGGGTGCTGGATATTGCAGAGGTATCTTTTGTAGAATAAACAGCAAGTTCCACAATATAATGCTTCTACATATGGAGGATCATATATGACTTTCTGGCACACCGCAGGAGAGAGCTAACATTGTGCAAGCCTTCTAGAACATGGACAGCCTCCTTGAGGTACTGAATGTCATAGATTGCACACGTAGCAAGAACAACCGCATATGGCTCAGAGTCAGAAAAGTTTGTGAAAATGAGAGGCTGCTCTTCCATGATCTTCTAGGTAGTGCATGAAATGTGGGATTATAATCAAGTTTGTGAAAATGAGAGGTTACTCTTCCATGATCTTCCAGGTAGTGCATGAAACATGTGGGATTATAATCAAAGTGTCCACACAGCACACAGGTAATATACATGACTCACATATATGGTACACATCCCAGCATGATTACTGCTTCCTGTATATTGAAATTCCACAGGGCTATCTAGTTGGTAAGTATAGACACTGTGGCTGATGGTGAAGTATACAGCTGTGTGTCTAGTGTGTCCATATGTCATGATCTCCCCCATATGCATACTCTGTTGCAAGTCTAGCTTATGACACCCATGTGAACCTCACAGAGTGTAGACAAACACTAGTAAACACTGCACACTCATAAACTCACAATATAATAGAATGTCTGCTTGACCTGCTCAAACCCTGCTTCTACTGCTTTGACAAGTCTAGGGAGACACTTAACATGATCCTTACCCAGCCTGTGGGATGTTCCTAGTATGCAGCATTCTCCATCATATGGTGGGGAAGACACAGATCTGGCAGCTCTAGGATAGTAGCACAGTCAGACCGGACATGCACATGGCCCAGGGGGAAGGAGGTGGCATCAGGAACTCCTTCTAGGCTATGAAATGGTGGGTATACTCTGGGTATAATCACTACAGACACAGTGTGTGTATTTCCTGCTGCAGCCACAAAGGAAGCATCTCTGTTAGGAGGAGCCATGGGTAATCCCTCCCTCACTGAAGATGGGGAGTACTCACACACTATAGAGCCCATGCACCTGCATGAGTGAGACCACTCCTTCAGCCCTGGCACAGGAACCAGCCTCAGCCTGTCATTATACCCCAGCCACTGGAGGTGTCACCATAGCAGTGCACTGCCTGTGAATGTACAGCTAAACATACACCAGAATGAGCAGTGTACCTGTGACATAACTATGGGCCTGTGGCATGCACATGAAAGTTGTCCATGCAAGAAGTACCATACAAGTCTTACTTATCTCTGTGGCCATTCTGACAATGGCTGGATATCTAACTTTCTTAGCACAATACGTAGTCAACAACTGCTGTGGTCAGCCTATTTAGTGTCTTGGATTTTATTGTGTGCACTTTCATTGAATTTCACTGATGCAGCATTACATCGAAATGTATTTCTTCAGTTGCTGCATCAGTGAAATGCAATGAAAGTGCACACAATAAAATCCAAGAGGAGGCTTGTTTGAATTTAGCAATCTAAGTGAATGGGTATGTTTCATTTACTTACTCTACTGAATTGCAGATCAGTATGTGTGTTTTCCCAAGGCTAGCAGACAGTGGGTAAGGACAGTTTGTTCTTTACTCCATCATTGTGTAATTTCTGCATTGGTATATTTTAGAGTAGCAGATGTGGGGAATGCATGGGGCTTGTCTCCCTTCAAAAATACACTTTTGATGGGTTTAAAGGAACCCATTAATTTCAATGTTTTGAGTTTGGTATATTTATGTTTTGATGTACCTTGACATTGCTGAAATGATGTAGACTCAGTCTGAGGTGTCTATGTGCAGTACAACTGTACAGAACACTGGTGTAAAAGGTATCGACCTGGTGCATCATTGGGGACCATCTTGATATCAGTGTCTTCTCCTCCAATGTATAATCCCAGCACCAGTTCTTTCTGCAGGGACACTGAATACTCCTTTGACCTTGTGAGATGGTTCTCTTTCACATGCAAAATGTGTCTTCATCTCCTGATAACATTTATGACACAGACCACTCAGACCTCTCAACTGCCCATATTTTTGGAGGAATGTTCCTATTTTCAGGCCTAATTTACCCTTGCACAGGATGTTCCTATTTTTGGAAGTAATTTCTGTTTTTCAGGCTTGATTTATCCCTTCACAGAATTTTCTGAATCTGCTTCATCATATATGACTTCTGAAGCTATCTAGTGCACAGAAAACCACAATACATGACCCATATACTAATGGCAACACTAATTTAAAGAAAAAGGATACACATTTTATATTTACCTTTTTTTGTGAAGCAAAATGTATTACCTTGTGTGGTTAAATTTTGTTATATAGTACATTACAGTCTACAGGTTTTACACTGTCTCATTGATATTTATATATTCCCATCATTTTTGTCACTCCTGTTGTTTTATACATGTGTTTGTAAGTAGTATTCCACATTCCTGTTGGAAACGCAAAGAGTTATGTGCAATTTGGCATTTAAATTTTATACTAATGAACTGTCTGGATTTTTGGCTAGATTCTCCTACTTTTCATGTGCCTCTGTTTCTATTTTCAGTGTCTGCAGGTCGAGAGGTATGAGACCACTGTTTACCATACCTGGTCACAAAAAGGCTGGTCAGCACTCTCGCTTTCCAGCAGGTGCCATTGTTAAGTCCTAAGTGCTTGTAGTAGGACACGCTGCTTCAATAGCTTAATGGTAGAGCATCTGGACTGGTGATCTAGAGGGTCTGGGTTTGAGCCCTAGTTAAAACAAACACATCTTTAAAAGTGTGTATAGCAAGGCATTTTATGGTCCCTTTGATTGCTTGCTTAGTATTGTTCCTATGCTTTTATGTTTCTATGACATCATTTTCAGTAAGTCTGAAACTGTTCAGCCACTGATGTCCACCTTGTCCTCTGTGCAGACATGTAGACATCTGTGAACACATGACACAAAGCTACAGAGTGTATACTACTGGGATTAATAGAATGTCAGCAACATAGACCATACTATGATCAAAGGAATGGTCATGGTGGAATTCTGTACAATAGCTGCAGGGAGAGATATATGTACGATGAGACAGATGTCCCCAAATCAACAGTTGTGATCAATTTGTTAACAGACGCTGATATGTATACACTTCTGGATTTTGAAGGGGAACCTGTGTGTAGACAGATAGCTGCTGTAGTCTTCACCACAGGTCTGCACATACATTATACAGGCAATAAGAGTAATGGAACAGTGACAGGCATGTGCACAAACAGGTTGCCCTGATATCATGGGATGGCTTGTTAAAGTACACATGAAATGGATATTCCTTTTGGTAACCTTTTGTAATGTGAATTAAAATGGAAGGGTGCACACCCTTCAGAAGGTAGAGAAAATACTGCTTACTTCAAACTTTCAGAGTACTGTGTGCTTCCCCAGATTGCCTACAGATGCAAATAATGCTGCTATTATTCCTAGTAATGCTGGCCAGATATGCAGCTTAGCTTCCAAAATAAGTGTGACTTAGCCTAGAAAATGTCAGTGTACCTTTGAGGCTACACAAATTTATATCTATTTGCAAGGCAGATAGGAAAATTAGGTCGGGGAGGCATATTTATAAATCACCATAATTTGCTGGGATATACCTGTGGTATAAGGTATAATGTACTGTCTCTGCTTACGTCTGATAGCATGTGACCAAGAGCTTGTGCTGGACACCGACATGTGAACATATGTTACTCTGTTTTATGAACAGCCATGCTGCAGAAATCATACTGTATGCCTGATTCGCAGGCCACTGTCCTGATATTCATGAACGTGACACCATTTTCAGAGAAAATTCAGGAGAATGGCAGCTTCTGCTAGTGTCTGCAGGACAACATCTGCATGGTGCATGAAGAAGTGAGAGATAGTACTTTATCTGCACTGTAATAATTTCAGTGAGTCTCTACTAGGCCCCTATTATGGTGCTTTTGAAAAAATGGATGCCTGAGATGACCTGAATGAAGAGTCACCGTCAGCCACAGACATCCAATTGGTGGGAGAACAGTGCACGATTAATTTTGATTATCCAGAGTACAAAAAACCCTAATGATCTCCCTGAATGAGAAGTGGAGGTTAGACAGGAATATCTCAGATAATGTTGTATTTTTTTTTGTTTTTCTTGCTTTTATAATTTAACATTTTCTGTTTTACTCTGTTGTCAGTTTCTTTTTTTTCAAAACAGGTTTATTGTTTTAACATATGAGAGAAATATCATAACAATTTTATACAAGTAATTAAAAATAGGTATTATTATAATATTCAACAAAACAACTAAAGTATTTACAAAGACATCCACTACAATCAGATCAATTAATTAAACTAAAATACCATGCTATTGAAATTAAATTTTTTTAACAAATTTTGTAAATTATCCCATACAATAAAATAAGATGTTTTTCTATTTGTTCTAGTCCTAATTGTGTTTATTTCCATATGGCACACTATATTCATAACATTTTAAATTCATTGAACGAAGGAGGTGTATCTGAAATCCAATTTCTAGTTATTATTTTCCTAGCCACTGCTAGAATAGACCATAACAAGGGAAGCTTAACCTTTTTAACACTTTGAGGTACAGGTGTGTTGAATAATATAAGATATTTAGAAATAATGAAATTATCTGTAAAAAGAGCCTGCAAAAATTCATTAATTGACTTCCAGTATTCTTTCAATTTTATACAGTCATAAAACATATGAGCCCAGTCAGCATTAATTTCTACATTACATCTCTTACATAGATTATCTTTATTATTTATTTTATTCATCATCAAAGGTGTATAAAAGATCTATGTAAAAATTTCCATGTATAAAGTCTCCAGACAATGGAAGACGTAGTTCTATAAGCAGATTCCAATATATATTGTTTATCTTGTTGATTTGGTGGGTCCCCATTAATAGAAGTGAAATAATTCCAGTATGAATCTACACTGTAAAGGTTTCTTGTCTGATAACTTTATGTATGTATGAAAGTTTACCTTTATCAGAAACGTTATGTTGTAAATTTAATATCAAGTAATCAATCAGTGTTGGAATAGATTCTTTAACAGTTATAGACATTAAATCTATTTTATTAATGAGATGTTGTCTAAAGGTCTGAACCTCTAACCAGCAAGTTTCTCTTAGATCAAATTCTTGTTTTAAGAAATCTAGATTTTAAACTTTATTATCAGATATCAACTGATACCAGTACTTTAGATCATTATCTATAGCTAAATGAGTTCCTTCAGAAGTAGATGACAAAAGCATACCCTGAGTATACATTATAGGAAATACAATAAAATTCCATTCCCTATACTTAGGGTGCATGAATATAAAGTTACGATAACTAATAATAATATTTAATGGGTAACAAACCATATGTTTAGGTGTAATAGGTGAAGTACAAAATTCCTTTAGTAACCATAACATGGAGTTATTTACAATCATATTTTATGTGTTAAGGAGATTTTCATGAAGTGTATACTAATTAGCTCCCAATAATCTTTCCATTTTGTGACATATGACTGATCTATTAATAAAGTAATAACTTTTACAATAGAAGAGATAGTATATAAATTAAAGTCTGGAAAAGAAATACCCCTTGAGACCAGCTATTAGTATGTTTCTTTAATGCAATCCTAGGTCTATTAGGTGCCCATAAGAAATTTAACATTAGTGTGTTCAGTTTCTTGATAATTATTTTTGTAGGTGGAAGTATTATTGATTGTATTAAGTATAAAATCTTGGGGAATATTATCATTTTAATAATTGTAAGTCTCTCCTCCATAGTAAAAACATATTATTCCAGGTATTAAAAGATTTTGTATATTAAGAAAACAGGTATTATAATTATTATATATAATAGATTTAATATCTTTAGATAGTATTATACCTAAATAAGTTATCTGACCTGAATTGGGTACATATTTAGTAAAATCACTAATGAGAATATTTTTTCGTGTATATATAGGTAGTATTTTAGTTTCTTCTTCATTGAATATTAAACCAGAAATACTTTTAAAATTCATCATGTTATCAAATAGAGACTGTATAGAAGAATTAGATCCTGCTGATGTAATTAGAACATCATCTGCAAAAAGTTGAATTTTGGATGTTGTATTTTCATCTATTTCAAAACCCTCTATGTCAGTACTGTTTCTGATCAAATTAGCCCAAGGCTCCATTACTAAAGTGAATAATAGTGGAGAAAGTGGACATCCTTGTTTTGTACCTTTAAGAATGGGTATTTTTTGTGAAACATATGTTCCTACCTTAATATAAGCCAATGTTCCTTTGTATAAATGTTCAATTAAATTTACAAATGCATCCGAGAAGTTTGTGCACTTCATTAAGGTAAACAGATAGTCCCAACTTACTGAATCAAATGCTGAACTTATATCAAGACTAATAAGTGTTAAATCTTTCTTTTTCCTATTTGCAAAATCTATTAATGTTAAAGTTCTTCTTATATTATCAAAAGTATTTCTATTTACAATGAAGCCTGTCTGATCTATATCTATAATGCCGGAATGATTGTCTTCAATCTATCAGCAAAGATATTCATAAACATTTTATAATCAACATTAAGTAATGAGATGGGCCGATATGAAGAACATCTAGTTGGATCTTTATTAGGTTTTAAAATTGGTGAAATAAATGTATATTGCCAAGATGGGGGGGTTATTAATTCAGTTTGGGCCAAAATAAAAACCTTATGTATTAATGAATATGTATTTTTAGAAAGGATTTTATATATCTCTGGTATAATACCATCATTACCCGGTGCTTTGTTTGATTTAAGCTTATTTATTTGTGTAATAACTTCTGTATATGAAATACTCTTGTCCAATAGTTTAATCTGTTGTTTATTAAGCTTTTTATTCATATTTGTGGTTATAAACTCCTTTATTTTATCTTTAGGTTCCATGTTAATATTATTATGGTTAATTTTGTGAAAGTGATTTCTAAATTCATCTAGTATTTCTGGTATACTAGAAACATTCTTCTTTTCCTTAGAGAAAAGATTTCTTTGATATGGTTTTGTTTATTCAACCTTTTTGTTTTATTTTTAAGTCTATGTAAGTATTTGGGGCTTATTGAATAAGACAAAAACTTGTATTTCTCTAAAGTTATTTTAACTTTATGAGTTAAAATTTCTTTGTATTTCTCATTTAGTTTGTTTATTTCTTCAATAACTTTCTTGTCCGTAATATTTTCTTTATTATTATGTTTATAAGAGTCTAATTTACTTTGAATATCTAACAATTCCTTATCCCAAGATTTCCTTTTATTATTATACCATCTGATACTTTGTCCATATAGATATGATTTTAAGGCATCCCAAACATAAACAATGGAGACTTCAGGAATGTTATTTATGTCTAAAAATGTTTTACTTCTGAAAGTATATATTCTTTATAGTCTTTTAGTTGAGTTAAGTATGCTGGTATCCTTTTGATCTGAACATTATGAGTATTTTTATCATGAATTCAAAAACAATTGAATTATGATCAGATATAGGACATGAAATGATTTTGGAATTAATTAAATCTGTTACCATCTGGTTAGAAATAAAGACCCTATCTATTTTTGAATAAGTTTTGTATCTGTTAGAAAAAAGGTGTATGGTAATGATTTTGAATCTATCTGATTATTAATATCATTCAAATGATAAGAATTAGCAAAATCCTTTAAATGTTTTGCATTAGATGTAATTCTTCTCTTTCCTATAGTGGTAGTATCACTTTCATGTAGTATACAATTAAAGTCACCAGCTAAAATAATATCTCCTATAGAGAATGATATGATCTTATCAAGATGATGTTTCACTGTATTAATACCAATTCCAGGTATCCAATATACATTAATTAAAGTGTAAGTCTTCCCATTAATTTGTATTGTAACCATACAAAACATTCCTTTGTCATCCTGATAAGACTTAATGGTTTTAGGAATGGGCATACTTTTATTCCATAAAATAGCCACTCCTCTTTTTCTGAGTGTGCTCTGAACTAACCAATACTGTATATTTGTTTGTGGCTAGTTTATCAATATCTTTTTCAAGAGATGGGTTTCTTGTAGGAAGACTAAGTTGGCCTTATGTAAATTAATGTATCTTATTAGGCTTGCCCTTTTACATGGATTATTCAATCCATTAATGTTTAAAGAAATTCCTTTTAAAGATGTCATTTGGCATTTTTAAAACTTAAGAATCTTATGATCAAAATAACAAATAACAAGATAAGTAATGTTACATCTCCTCCTTTAGGTGTACCTTTAAATATAGCTGTATTTATTGAATCTCTTATGGGATTTCGTATAGGATTCAATTTTGTTTGTAGTGACAATGAATGTACAAAATATATTGTGGATGTCAAAACTATATACAAATAACAATGAACAAGTGAAAATAATGTAAGGATTAAACCTTGCATCCAGCCTGGAGTTATAAACTCCAACTTAGAGTAGTATTTACCACTCAAGTTAAACCCTACCCTAAGCAGCAGTACATCAGCTACCACCTTATCAATTTAATACTAGTTATATTTAACTGAAGTTAACAGTTTTCAATTCAATTATCTAGCAAGACAAGACTACACATTTGGTAAAACAGCATCATATAAACTAAAATAAACCTTTTTTTTTTTTTTTTTAAAAACTGTTCATACTACTATATACATCCATGTAATATAAAACACTTGTATTCAAATAGCATTCAAATAATCTTGATGTTAGAAATCAAGAGGAGAGAAAAATAAGTTCTAACATTCATTTAAATCAAAAACTTTGGCTAATATGATTCAGACATTACATATATTAGGATGCATCTATTTTCTGTCATGTAAATACAGTTAACAGCTTCCAAAAAAACTTGAATTGCTTGTATATGAGCATTTACTCAAACTCATTATTGCCAATAGAATAAAATATTGTATTCATAGAAATTGTTATAAATCATACTTCATAGTTAAGCAGATTCTCAGAAACATTTATATACATATCTACATACACACATACACACAGACACACAGACACATATATAGATATATACATATATATATATATATACATACACACATACACACATACATATATATATATATATATATATATATATATATATATATATATATATATATACACACACACATACACACACACACACACACACACACACACACACACACACACACACATACACACAAACACACACACACACAAACACACACACACACACACACACACACACACACACACACACACACACACACACACACACACACACACACATACACACACACACACACATACATATATATATATATATATCTGATCTCACAGAGTTGTATCTTTACTGAGCACCATCTTACATTGCTGTCCCTTCAATAAATCTGTCTGCTTTATACAAAATAATGCACAGCAAACACATTTTAGTAACCAGATTTTACAAACATGCTATACTACTGCTTTAAAATATATCACATGACAATTTCTTCCAGTATAGAGTTATAAAATTATTTATGCTTGTCAATCAGATGAATTAAATGAGTTATAGTAATGTATATGTTTGGGACATAGGTTTTAACACATATTATTAATCTGCTATTCCTGTATCTGTGATGTGTCAGTGTGATATCTAGGTCAAAGGTGAGACCAGCTGCTTTCAGCTTCTCTGTGAGAATTCTGAGAGTTGAAGCTTTTGAAGTAGCTCATGGACACTGTGCATGAGACAGCCCACATCCCAGATTGTCTCTCTTAACATTTTGGCGGGGAAACTTATTAAAAACTAGTGACAAACATTCATTTAGCAGTGTAAATGCATCTAAACATGACAAAACCTTCACAATGCATTCTACAGGTTATTACAGACTCTATGTAAGTGAAATCAAGCCCAAAATTATTAATAAGTAACAAAACTCAACATTTTTGTCCAAACTCAACTCCTATGTGAATCTTATTATTTACTGTGTCTATGTGATCAAAAGTATTTCTATATATTAATAAAGAAAAGAAAAGAGAGTAGAAAGTAAAAGGGTGTAAGGCAGAAATAAAAAAAATGTAAGAGAAAGCTATAAGAAGTATATACAATAGAATATTACTTACTGTTTATATTAATAGAGTTAAAAATAAAACATATTATTTACTATTATTTAGTTCTAATTATTATTAGTTAAAGCATGACAGATTATTTACAAACAAGCATAAGCAGTGTAATCAAGAAAGTATAATTAGGAATAGCATTTGAAGAACATATAAACTTTTAAAGGAAAAAAATGTATCAAATTACTGACCTTATTTTTCCTCTTCAGAAAGAGAAACAAGTTAAATCACAGCTTGCCATTAAATCTCCAGATATTTTGACTAGTTATGAAACAAAACATTTCTTTGCACACAGAGAATAACTTTGATTAAATCTTTTTCAAAATATTTGTTGCTTCTTGGAAATGCAGGAACTATATTTAAAAAGATTAATAATAAAATAAAATGATGAGAGAGAAAAAAAAACATAGTACAAATCATTTGTTTTTAGTCTCTTCTTCTTCTCTGAAGTCTTCCACGAAGTTTCAGTTGCCAGTCTCTTTAACGAAGGACTAGCCCATTCCATTTCTTCTATTTTTCCAAAATCTTATTTTTTGATAAACAGTAAAGCAGAGTCTAAGTCATCGAAAATTTTAGGACCATCAGGAAGGAAGATTTTAAGCTTGGCAGGAAACAGAAGGTATGTTTTAAACTGTGCTTTTAAGCTCCCTTATTAGTGGCAGAAAAACTTTTCTTTTAGCTAATACCATGGAAGAATAGTCATTGTCAAAACGCACAGTTGTTTCATTAATCTTAACAGGAGCTTTAGCCCAAGCAGATTTAAGAACCATCTCTTTATCAAAAGATGATAGAAATCTAACTATAACTGATCTAGGATAGTTTTTGTTAGAGTTAGTATTAGCTATAGATCTATGTGCTCTTCGATACCAAAAGAGAATGCTTCTGGTAAATCTAAAGTTTTAGGAGCCATGTTGTTAAAAAGAAGTAATATTGTTACCTTCAATATTTTCTGGCAGTCCAAAAATCCTAATGTTATTGCGCCTAGATCTATTTTCCAGGTCATCCAGCTTTGTTTGTAAATGTGTATTTTGTTTCAGCAGAAACTCAATGTTGATTTCCTCTTCTTGTATTCTATTTTCCATGTCATTCACAGCTTCTTCTATGCCTGTCATCTGGATCTTCTGTTGTTGCAGGTCCATATGTAACAAGTCTATTTGTTTTGTAGTTTTTCTATGAAAGTGTCTATTTTAGTATCCATTTTATCCATCTTAGCAGTAAGTTGCTGGACTACAATTATCAGAGACTGAAGTTCTTTCTTGATGCTGGAGTCTTGAGAATTTGTCTTACTGGAACTCATTTCAGACTGATAAACTGACAGGAAAATTTCCAAAGTAATTTCTGACAGGAATATTATTAAGATTTCCTTTCTTTTTTAGATATAGTTCAAGAACTATATAAAACAAACATATTTAGAAAGAAAATTACTTCAAAAATTAATTTTATAAGTAATTAATTCCTGTCAATGTAATGAAATTGGTGGAGCTGAAGAAATCTGCTGCTATCCTGTGTTCATCCTTGGCCACGCCCCCTCTGTTGTCAGTTTCTAACTGTTGTTGATATTGACAAGTAATTTTAAGTTCATCCTAGAAATTAGGTTTTCTAATGCATGGATCTTCCATGCCATGAGGAGGTTTCATTGGCTCTGCATGTAGATGCTTGCTACATTTGGGTGGGGTTTCTACAGGGCCTTGTTCCTGGGTGAGGTTCATACTGCACTCAGCCTGGTGTGCTCCCATGTATACCCTACCTGGTGTGCTCCCATGTGCACCCTACCTAGTGTGCTCCCATGTGTATCCTACCTGGTGTGCTCCCATGCCCACTGTACCTGGTATGCCCCCATGTATACCTGTGCCATATTCCATTTATGTATCTTAACATATGTGCAGGGGACACACACTTGCCTGCTGCCTGTCATGCAGCCAGTAGAAAATACTTACTAGAGCGTATGTATTGTTTTAGCATCCTACCTTCCAGTTATCTTGCATCACAAGCAGAACATGGTGAAAATGATGTCAACTTCCACAGGAGGAAGGAGATGCTTTGGCTAGCCATAGTTAGTTCCCCTTAGAAGGATGGACACATTTATTGAGTAATTTATTCCAGTATCTGAATAGATTCACATATGACCACTTTTTCATTTTGTCTCCTAACTGCAGGTCTTAATGATAGATATGCTCTGCAGGGACCTCTACTCCTCTACTACTTCTTTCCACTGTTGCGTTTGTGACTAAGGTACATGAGGATGATGAGGATGGAAGTCCCACTAGACCTTCACCAGCAGGTAGCTCATTGAATTGTCTGAAGTGGCCCAGCTGCTTTAGGAGGTGATGAAGTCTGCAGTGGAGAGATCAATGGGTGTGTATATATATATATATATATATATATATATATATATATATATATATATATATATATATATATATATATATATATATATATAGCCAGCACATAGAGCATTCAGTTGACAGGCTGGCCCCTGCATTCTGGCTACCAAGGGAGAGTATGGCCCATACCACTTGCCACTCTGATCCATTATATGAAGATGGTTTCCTGTAGTGGCAGTCTTGGCCAGGAGAGAAACAATATGTCAGCTTATCATACCTTACCCTGATCACAGCTATGTGTGCTCCCTTTTTCTTGTATCATATCCCATACATTATACATTGTTTAACCCTCATCATCACCATTTATCTTTCTTTTGCACCTGTCCAGCCCACATATCCCTATCCTAGTGTGTGCATTTCCACCCCTGCTCATCTATGCTGTTCGGTATTTGTCTCCCTCCCCTTGCATGCTATCCTATGTCCTTTCATGTCCTTCTTTCCCCTTTCACCTTTATTCTTCTTCTGTTGTCTTAAAAAAGAAATCCTATATCTGCAAGAAAAATAAGTTATCCTTATTCTCCCATCCTTCACATGCTTATGTGTTGTTCTTTTGTGTGGCCCTTTTCTTGCCCTTCCCCTTTTCCTGCTTTCCTGTACACCCCACTCCTTTCCTTTTATGATTCAAGTATCCCCATATATACAAATCACAGCAGTGCAGCTGCAAATCATAGATGATTACTTATCTCTACGTGACACTTGGTGCTGCCCTGCTTAGGGATGTGGTAATACATGCCACCTAGTTGCTGCTGCAAGTATTACTTTATTTTTGAGATATATCAGTAAGAGTTTATGTTGTCTGTTCCCATGAGACTGCAAGATGTAGCATATGGCTGCTTTATAGATTCTTTCCTTGTTTTTGGGGTGCATGACACTGCATGACTCTCTGTTTGCACAGTTATACTGCACAGCTAGGTCTCATTTGCTTGCCTGGCTCATTTTTGTAGCCTAAAGCATAGTTAGCTTCCCTGCATCTCAGCTGAATGCCACTTCAATCTGTAAGCATAGTGCGAAAAGTGTAGGGCATTCTGTGAATCGTAGCCATTGTTTTAGTGACAAAAATGAACTTAATGAATCTATTTAGCTTATTTCCTCTCCATCTTTGGAATGAAACTGGAGAAAACTCTTAGCAATACTGCTAAAGATGAATCCTAGTTTTCACTACTATTCTTCCTGCTTTTAAGAGCTCCTTTCCTCAGGTGGCGCTGCTCATGGCAGTTATTTCAGAAGTGGAATCTTCTGAAGAATCAATATAAGGAAGCAATGATGTTCAGAAATATATTAACTTGCCCATATTTGTTTGAAGGGACATTCTTAAAATTTATAAGGAATGGGAGTTATAATTTTATAGGGCTGAATTGCATAGCATTCTATTTTTGCAACAGGCCTCTTCTGTGGGATAGTTTAGTAGCATTTGGGACTTCTAGGGTTTCTACAACAGTTGTCTTCCCCTCTGGCTGTTTTTCTTTTTAGTAAATGTTTGCAGTTAGCTGCTCAAACCCTCTGAGCTTGCGTCACAGTTGCCTCAACAGAATAGTATAAGCTAGTTTCTGCTTTTCTTTCATTGCTTGTTTTTTTCATGTAGCAAGAATGTAAATACTTGCAAGTCAGTGAGCTGGGCTAGTGATCCAAGCTCAGTGCACCTCAGAGAAAGAATGAGATAAGCATTACACTGGCTGTTAGTGATTACTGTTTCTCTGCACTACAGTAACCTTAGAGTTAGATTAATAAAGTAAAAGAGGTGTGGATAAGGGGTGTTAGGGGGCTTGCCCAAGCAAAAAAAAATTTTGGTTTCACACTTGCTTGTAAACTGACAAGTCTGAGTATATACTTTATGAGAAAGTGTATAATTGCGCTGTCATTACAAATTCTTTAACTGTGATGTGGGTTCAAGTGAATTAAGCAAAGTATATCCTTTTATAAAGCTTTAATAAATAATTTTACTAAGAATAATATGGACAAGGACTCATATTTTATTATTCCAACCTACATTATATACATTTGGAAAGAGCAGGGATGGACAGTAACTTTCCTATAATTTTCTATATTTTCTGATAAGATGTCAAAATAGAATTCAGAGGAGAATAACACACTTACAGTAGTGTAGACAATGTATTCCCCTTCCAAAGAAGTATAGCCCTCACCCATCCCAGTCAGCAAGTTTCTAACAGCACATCTTTTCAATAATTAGTAAAAAAAACTTTTGAAATGACAAGTTTAAACAAAAGCCCATTTAGTCAAACAGGCATGAAGAAAATAACCTACATAGCCTTTAACCATGACAAATATATCAATACTTTTTAATTTAAGTTTTAGCACATCTCACTGCACAAACTAAGTGAACTATTTTAAAAAGTGCACTGCACTTCCATGGCATATGCCTGGCTAAATCCCAGCACACTTACTGCAAATAGACTTTGATCTAACATTCTTACACTTTTTTTTACTCTGTGCTTTAATACTTATGGCCGTTTTCCATCTGTTCTTGATTTACATCATTTTTGTTACTGAAATGTTTAAAAAGATTATTGTAAACTTGTTCATAATTTGTACAAAGCTGCGTATCATTCTGCCTACTTCTGTCCTTGACCTTATATGTCGTCAGCATTGGAGGAGTGACAGACTTGTTTTATAACATGGTCCTAAGCCTGAGAATGGAACATCAGACATGATGACCATTTACGATGCATATGTTCGTAAGTATAAAGCAGCATCATATTTCTTATACAAAAAGTAGAAAACTTTCTCAGATGACATAAGAATGTCAGTCAGTCTTGATAAATTTGCAAAAGTAACAGTTAAAGCAGGAAAGCTGCAGAGCAAAGAAAATATCAGTCTAGTACAGGAATGTGATATAAATGAACTTGAGCAGGAGGGAGTGTATAAATATTTGGGAACTGATGAAGGATCAACAATAAAGCATGAACAAATGCAAACAAAATTTAGTAAGGAGAATCTTAGAAGACTAAAATTAATATTGAAAACAGCCCTGACATTTAGGAACAAAGTCAAAACTATTAACCAATTTGCTCTTCCTGTTCTTACTTACAGTTTTGGGGTGATTGACTAACCCCAAAAGATATTAGATCAGTTGGACAGGAAAATGCTTCACGCTTAGCAAATGATATATAAAAATCAGTGTACACCAAGATTATATATTTCTTCTTCTGAAGGAGGTGGGCCTCCTTTAAATTAATTGCATATATAGATCTACAATCGTAGGACTGCATACATACTTGCTGACCTCATCAGATACAAATATAGTTAAAGTTTTGAAACATGAAGAGAAAAACTCTAAAATGGCTTCATTGCTTAGTTTAGCAGAATCATAGTCAAGTGGGAATGGAAACCAAACCAGTAGATAAAAATCAGGCAACAAATTAATGTGCCAGAAAAATAAAGAAAGAAGGAGAAGGTCAGATAAGATGGCAAGAAATGTGGAAAAGGCATAAATATAGTTGCAAGTACAGAAACCTACTTGAACAACCTCATGCTGATCAGGATCTGACACAGGAATGGTTAAGGAGTGGTAAATTTAAATCAAAAGGTGAAAGTTTAATATTGGCAGCCCAGGACAGAGGACTATGTTCATGTTGGTTTACAAAGTCCATTGAGCATGTGGGAGAAACAGAAAAATGCAAGTTCTGTAAGCAAGAACTAAAAACAGCCACACATCTTTGCTGGGTGTGATACACTAATAGCAGATGCCCTGTATACTGAAAGGCATAACAATATGGCAAGACTGTTGCATTGGGGATTGTGCAAACATTAAAGTATTGAAGTAGCTGAGAAGCACTGGAAACATGAGCCGCAAAACACTATAGAAAATTATGCAGTTTATATCACATGGGATCACCTATTACCAACATTTCAAAAAGTAGATACAAGAAACCCAGATGCAGTAGTCCATGAAAAAAAAAGACAAAAATAGCTTTGATCATTGAAATTGCTACACTCATAAACATAGTGTATTACATACAGAGACACAAAATCATATAATACTAGGATTTGCAAGCAGAGATGAGAGCAATGTGGAAGAAGGATACCCAGACAGTTCCAATAGTAGAAGGAGTAATGGGTCTCATAAAAAAATAATTTACAGTCTTGTTTATGTATGCTACTGATGCGTGTAATTCTGTATGAATTACAGAAGGAGTCAGTTCTGGGCACATTGCTGGTGCTGCGAAGAATACTTTTGGCTAACACCAAAGATTGAAACAGTACTAATCTTAAGAACTTTAATCATACTTTGACTTAGGAATAGAGCCCATTCCTGTCATGATATTAGAAACCCAAAACACTTGGAGAAATTAAACTGGAAGTAGAAAACTGTTAAAAGACACAGATAATACTTTAAGAATAAAGAAAACTGTTAAAAGACACAGATAATACTGTAAGAATACACTTAATACCCAAGATTAGAATAAAACATTACCTAGATGAAGAAACATTGGACCGCGTGGAAAAAAGAAGCAACAGAATAAGTGAGGCAAAATAAGGAACAAAAAAAAAACAAAACCCAGAGGTTATTGAAAGGTGTAGAAAAGAACTGTGGACATGGGGAAAGAAAAAGAGATCTGATATAGTTTGATATTTATGCAGAGAAAAAAGACAAATGAATCAATACAAAAATGCAGCTTATATATATATTTGAAGAGAAATACAGACAAAGAAACCTGGGTATGATAAATTTCACAATAGAAAAAATCCTAAAGGGAATGTAATTGAAAAAAGAGAGTTCAACATGGTAGAAAATAAACAAATAGCAACTGAAGTGATAGACCATCTGAGAACTGAAGGCTTTAGGGTCAAAAGTTTGATCCAGGCAACACTGCAACACAAAGGGCCAATGATTCGCCAGATGGAGGAGCAACAGACAGAGCAGGATGCCTCTGAAAAAATACGTCACATGGTGATGCTCTTTAACCTTCTGCAGGATACTTACATGAAAATACATTTAGAATAGCACAGCAAGCAAAAGAGCAGGAAAGCATGCAAACTTGAAACAGGCAATATTGTAACACGGTGGGCCTCAGATAGATGAGCAGCAAATGGAGCATGATGGATCTGAAGAAGATATGCCACAGTGTGATGTTCTGAAACATTCTGTAGGAGAGTGACATAAAAGTCTGGTTAGAAATGCACAGCAAAGGAAAGAGCAGGAGATAGAGAGCAAAGAAGATGACCTTAGTACAGAAGAAAATGATCAGATGAAAGACCTGCTTGATTTAATAGCGATGGACAGGCATGCTTGATAGCTACTCTCAGGAGGAGAGTTGTAGATCCGAACATCCTTGATTCTGACCATGTCACTCTTGAGACCAATATCCACAATCAAACCGATTGACCAACAGCTCCAGTTAATCATCCAAGCCTAGGCTGATACAAAAATTTTAGGATGCATTCCCTTGAATTTAAGCCAAAGTTACTCTTCTTCTATCCTTGGTATAGGTTCTACAAATAAAACTGAGGAGTGTCTTGGGGTTAAACCCTGGCTAATTGACCACACCATTTGAAAAGAAAGAATTTACCACAAGGATGTCAGGCTTCAATGTAGCTTCTAAGTGCTTGCCCATGTGGCAAAGTTCCAGTGAGTACATGCAGCTACAAAGAAGGACCCTCCTACCCATCACCACACAAAAGCCTCAGTCATTGCCATCTTGGAAATGAAGGCCAGCAACTTCTCCTTCCTTCAAAATCAGGTGTCCAGGTTGAATCTCACACCTGTGTGAATCTATTAATGTTATGCTCTTCCTTGACTATGTAACCAATATTGATATAGTTCCTGTCGTAACCTGATAGTCACATGATACTTATAACTTATTTCTGTTTTGCTCAGTGGTTTTGAAACTGTGGCAATCACTTCTGTCATTAAGACTGTACCACATAATACAAGGAAAGTTACAAAATCATTAGGATTCTAGGAACAACCCAAATTATTCAATTGCGGACAGTATAGGACATGGCATTGATGATTCATGCTGTGGCATTCCACCATTACTGTAATGCTTTGTATTTTGGGTTTTCAGACACTGACCTGGCCTGATTGCAGTAGCTGCAAACTTCTGCTCCAAAGAGTAATGACAGGAATGTCATGCTATGATCACATGACACATGGCTCAGTCACAGTTTCAGTTCCATAGAGTTGCCTGAACTCACTTGGTAATCAGTGTTTTTTTTTTCATTTGGCTACTATTCTGTGGAATTCGCTACCTTCTTGGTTTTGTGCTTGTGAGACTGAGACAGTCTTTAGGAGTTACCTAATATATTACCTATTCAGGAGGGAGTTTTTAAAACCAAGATGTGACTTTTAGCATAGCAGGATATTTAAATTCATTTGTTTCATACTACTAAATTTCAAATTGTAATGTACTGTTTATTTTATCGACTGATTTTAATTAGTACACACATTTTGTTGTTGATTTTTTATGCATTTTATCATTCATTGTAATGTTTTAATGTATGAAGATTGTATTTTTGCACGGTGATTAGGTTCAAGGACCTAAATTAATAAACTTTAAAGTTTCACTTGTTATGATGCACTTCGGGAATGCAATTGTTGATGATTTCAAAACTTGAGATATGAAATGTTTGAGCAATAAAATAGAACTGATGGTCTCCAGGGTTAATCACTCCAGTACAACTGGCATGTTACATCATTGTATGTGTTGGTGGGTGCATGCACTGGTGGGTGCATGGACATTCCAGTCCATTGGACCTTACTGAAAAGGTACTGAATTCTGACCAGTGAAGTTTTGCAGAACTTATAGGACGCACCAAGGGGTACTCCCATAATTAGATCATTAGCTTTATGAAGTATATTTCTTGTAGTGACAGCTTCTCCTCATATTTTTCATTATAAAGGAGATTTGCTACCTTTTTTAATTTATTTATTTATTTTTTGGTGGGGCACTTTTGGAAGGAGGGCAGTTGTTTTTGCATTAAATGATCACATAAAATATATATTTCTAGTTTCTTATGGAATGCACACAGAATTTTTTATGCTGTATTGGATTTTAATTCTTATTTCAACGGCATACTGTTGAAAAGTTCTGCTAACATTTTGGTTGTTCAAGGTTGCTTAATCCCAGGCTTCTGCAAATTAACACATACATTTATTTTACTGTAGCATTTGATATATATGAGTTTTACTGATAATATGAGGCAGTTTCTTCAAAGGAATATCTTTGAAACTTGTAATACATAAAAATCAATGCAGTGTGCAGTCTTCTGCACCTACTTTAAACATAATTCGCTCTGTTGTCACTGCATCATAATTAAAGGACTGCATCAGAACAGTTCAGAATAATTACATACAGAAATGTGTTTATACATTCCAGAGAACAAGCAGAATGCAATGTACAATCAAGCAGCGTGTAATATACAACATATACATTACTTTCTAAAGTGGGTCAATCTTCAGTGAATCTTGAGTGCGGAGAAGAGACTCGGAAAGGAGTTAATTTAGGAAATATGTCCTGTGTTGAAGCAGAAGTATTTGGCTTGGATGAAGTAGTGCTTTTTGTGTTGTATTCTGAATTTGGAGTAAGTGTTCATTTTCTTAATGTCACTTAAGAGAGCTTCCCACAGAGTGGGTGGCTGAGAGGACAAAGCATGTGCAGTGCTGTGGAGTTTGGTTCTAGGGGTAATGAGAGGTGGTGTGGGTGGCTGAGGGGACAAAGCATATGCAGTGCTGTGGAGTTTGGTTCTAGGAGTAATGAGAGGTAGTGTGGGTGGCTGAGAGGACAAAGCATGTGCAGTGCTGCGGAGTTTGGTTCTAGGGGTAATGAGAGGTGGCATGGGTGGCTGAGAGGACAAAGTGTATGCAGTGCTGTGGACTTTGGTTCTAGGGGTAATGAGAGGTGGTGTGGGTGGCTGAGAGGACAAAGCATGTGCAGTGCTGTGGAGTTTGGTTCTAGGGGTAATGAGAGGTGGTGTGGGTGGCTGAGAGGACAAAGCATATGCAGTGCTGTGGAGTTTGGTTCTAGGGGTAATGAGAGGTGGCGTGGGTGGCTGAGAGGACAAAGCATGTGCAGTGCTGTGGAGTTTGGTTCTAGGGGTAATGAGAGGTGGCATGGGTGGCTGAGAGGACAAAGTGTATGCAGTGCTGTGGACTTTGGTTCTAGGGGTAATGAGAGGTGGTGTGGGTGGCTGAGAGGACAAAGCATGTGCAATGCTGTGGAGTTTGGTTCTAGGGGTAATGAGAGGTGGTGTGGGTGGCTGAGAGGACAAAGCATATGCAGTGCTGTGGAGTTTGGTTCTAGGGGTAAAGAGAGTTGGCGTCGCTCATGAGTTGTGTCTCAGGTTGTATGAGATTTTTTTGTGAAATCTAGCTGAAAGGTGGTGTAAATGTGTGGAGTTGGAGTAGTTTGTAGAGTTGGGATCTAAAAAGCAGGTTAGAGCTTTATTTTATGGGTAGCCATTTGGCTTTTTCTAGGGTGATACAATGATAGTGAGTTCATAATAAATCAGCAGATTCTGTTAAAGACAGTTGGAGTGTGACAATGTTTTTCTTGAATGCAGAAGCAAAAATCGGGAGCCCATATTCTGATTTAGAGTCAAGTTGTTACATCACAGCGTTATTGACCAGAAGCTGGACATTCTAAAGTATTGGACTTTGCTGAAAAAATGTGTTGAATCCTAGAATCCATCCAGGAGAGTCCTCATAATTAGATCTCTTGCTTCAAAATGTAGATTCCTTAAGGGAACAGTTTCCCTCATATTCTTCATTATAAAGTAGAGTCACTGTTGTTTTTAAGCAGTCTGAAAATAGGGCAATTGTTTCTGCCATTGCAGCTATCACATAAACTGTCCAAATACTTCAGTTTCTTATGGGATGGATATCAATTTTATTTTTTTACACAGCATAGGATTTTAGCTGCCATTAAAGCAGAAGACTCTGTTGTGGTTTTCCTAGTCTTTAGGGTGATAAAGGTTGCTCAAATCCATAAGCTCTGCAATAGACACACACACACACACACACACACACACACACACACACACACACATATATATATAGCAATCAGTTGTGGAGATTATAAGGTAAATAGTTATGCAGAAAGTTGTATCAAAGTGTTGCAAATTGCATAATACATTATAGCAATGCATATATGCAAATTATTTACAAAGACATGTTGGATTGTAAAGAAATACATGTACACTACTTACAAAATAAGTTCATCCTTTATTAGTGGCTTAATAACCTTCTGTATAAAGCAGGACTATGAGTCATCTCTTTATATTGCTTTGTTAACCATTTTGTCTAAAGTGATTGCATTTATTTACATTGATAAGATGCATGCATAGTGTTTTTTTGCATTCTACAAGTGTATTTAGGATTCTGATTTCTTGATGTGAGCCATTCTAAGTTCCAAGTCCTAAATGAGAGAAGGCTTTTTTGCCTATTGTACTTTTAAACTGTGGCCTGATGAGCATGATGTTATTGTCTTGGCTATATCTTTTAAGGAAGAATTAATATATACATTTATTCTAAAGTAACAATTTAAAGCTATATAAAGATATATGTAATTTTCAAAATGACTACAGTGTTTAGAAAACTAATGTTTCCCCAGGATTCAATAAACTAATTTTTCTGTGCAGGAACAATGTAGCCGCTCCTGCATGGAATATGGCCGCCAAGTGATTCAGTAAACTAGTGTTGTGAACAGCACGAGCCTGCCTCCACTGTTCCTGCACAGAAATCAGTGCAGAATGCTAATTACCTCATTTGCTGGTGAAAACCATGCAAATCAAGTGATTTAGCAATTCAGCAAGCAGGCAGGTATCCATGCAAGAACAGTGTTAGTTGCAGAAATGTATTCAGTTACTACCTGAATACATTTCTGCAAATAACAAAACAGAGGCATAACAGCTCCAAAAAAAAAAGCATGTATTAGGCATGCCAACGGCCAAATATATGGCCACTGGCATGTAAAAGTGCTTCATTTTTATAAAAATCAAAGTTATTTTTTGGCCGATCTTGGCCGTTTAAGCATAGGGCAGTAGTGAGCAAATGGGATTATGCCGAAAATAAAAAAAAAATATGAAAACTCAATTTTAAGGGAATTCTGCATTTTGCACACACAGTAAAATGGATGACACATACATCACATTACCTGTAACTTACCATGTATAGGCATTGTACTGTGTGCATCCAACATAGGCGGCCCTCAAGCACCATTCTCACAACTGCTGCAGGCACAAGGTAAGTCAGTATTCTTAACAATAAATGAATGGATTCATATGTCTTGTTAGCATATCTATGGGAATGCTGTATGCATGCAAGGGAATGGGGTGGCCTACTGGGATAGCAGCACACAACTGACAGCTATGTGGGACACCAGGAAATGTCTTACCAAAACTGGCCACCACACATTATGCAGTAGAACCCAAGGTGGCAAATCACATTGCAGTGTATGTGTGAGGACAAATAATTGGGGGTTATAGGTCACAGGCATGGATGTCAGTGTGGGGGCCCCATACCCACCCCTTACACCCACACAGCAAGTCAGCTGTAGAAAACCAGAGAGAAATGTCTGGTAAATGCACACAAATGGTGCAAATGTTGAATTACCCCCCTACAGACTCACACAGTGATAGCACAGCAGGACTCCCAGTTGCAGTAAGGCTATGGTAAGAAGCCTGAAACTCAAATGTATGCCATTACAATCTGACCTGTGCTCTTTACTAATATACCTCTAGTCCCCATGACATGGCACAATAGTATGGTAAATGGAACCAAAATGTAAAGCAAATATCAGCACAGTCTGTGCAAATATGTACAGTTGACAGGTGTGCCCCCCATATACCCACACAAATGCAGTAACATGTATGTTTGCAGGGAAATAGCAGCATAGCACACATTGGCAGAGCTGTACCAATACACATGAAAACATGTTGCCTGTCCACAATATGCAGGGGTCAATGAACTATGTGTATGTGTGGTTAACACTGTCAGGATCTGGCCAGCACGTTCTACTGGCAGTTGTCTCGTAGTGTCCTAGGTACAGTGCTGTCTTTGACAGGGCCATGTGCAGATAACTGCAGTGCCAACTGTTATGCATGTCACTGACACCCACTGCTCTGCCACTGACATACCTGGAAGTCACATTGCTATGTGGAATATACTACACATATAATGGACATCCTGAAGGATGTGTTGCTGAGGTGCCGAGACTTTTGTGAATATGTGCTTTTTGGTACTGTTGCCTGTGGTTATTTTCAATAATCCTTTTTTCTTATGTTTACTTTTACATACAAAGGACATGCCTGCATAGTAGAATGCACTCTGTACCCACACCCATAACTTCCAACGTCTGACAGCAAGATGTCTGGACAAAGGCAGAAATGAAAGTGGAACAAAGGCACAATGATAGTCAAGTGTTATAAATATCGCCTTTGCATACTGAGAAAGTTGGTAGGGTGAGGGGTTTGCAGTAGCGGGAATTGTCTGAAGGTTATGTAGTCTGAAACAGTAATGTCTGTCATTATTTTCTAACATCACTCTTCATTTATATGTAACTAACTTGCCATATAAAGACAAGTTTATGTAGACAGGATGAAACCTCTAGCCAAACACCTGGACAACCTGCCAATAAATGTACAGGTGAGAAGTATGCCCACACAAGAATATGACATCTCAGGTTAGAAGGATACCACACAAGCAGGAGATCCCCAGCCAGTATATCACCAGGTTGCTGGACTGTTTACACAGCACGTCATTACTCAACTGGCTGTAGCCACACCTCACAAATGGCCTTGTTGGGCAAGAATGTGCATAGCTGCCCTCATAATATTGGTCTATGCATCATACAACTAGTATTCCTCTGGTAAAGCACTGTGATGATCTGAGGATGTCTGGCACTAGGTAATGAGACAATACATTACAGTGTCAGGCTACATATATGTCAGAAAATGTCTGCTTAACAAACCCAATACTCTGAGGAAAGTTCTGTGTACTCTTGACAGGTATGGTTGTAATGCCTATTTCTGGAATGGAGTCCCACACTAACTATAGAAGGTCACACTGTGCATGCTCCTACACTTAGAATCACAGGACATGTTGGAACCCACATCGGAATATATGACTGTATTGTGTCATGTTGGAACCTACATCAAAATATATGACTGCATTGTGTATATATGTCTGTGCATGCAGACAGCTATGTACTCCTCAACTGTCCCCACACACACATCAGACAGGATTACCCTCAGCTAGCTGTAAGTGGACCATATGTGATATATCTGCATATGTTGTGTGAGATACACAGAGATATATATGGGCAACAGATAACAACATATGTCAAGCATACACACACATAGATGTGGGGAAGTGAGAGACAAACAGTGATACAGAGAGAGACACACAGGAGGACACAGACAGAGTGAGTCACACACATGGATACCCTGAATGGCATACAGTGATGTCCTGTTGTGGACAGTGGCATACCAGTTGTAAGCAGTTACACGTGCCAGCATAAAAGGTGAGCCCCACTGTGTAACAGTACTGAGGTTGGGTTTATAATATCACATCACCTGCATGTGTGAGTGTGAGTGTGTGTGTGTGTGTGTGTGTGTGTGTGTGTGTGTGTGTGTGTGTGTGTGTGTGTGTGTGTGTTTGTGTCCGTAGGTCTAAGTATTAGGAGACTGTTCCCACTCAGTACACTTCACATTGCCTACTTCACAAGATCTGCTGCTGTCATTCACCTTAGAAGTACCAATGGACACCTATCATCCCTATATAGCTCTGTAGCATGTTCAATAACTGTGCAACACTATAGTGCAAATAACTAGATAGGCAGGGGTTCTAATCTCAATATTGGCAACTGTGTGTGTGTGTGTGTGTGTGTGTGTGTGTGTGTGTGTGTGTGTGTGTGTGTGTGTGTGTGTGTGTGTGTGTGTGTGTGTGTGTGTGTGTGTGTGTGTGTGTGTGTCTGTGACAGTTGTGTGTGCAAGAGTGAGGAAGTGTGTGTTTGTTTGTAAGTGAAATAGTTTTAGACCATTCCCACCCACAACACTTCCCAGTGCCCCACTTTATCAGTCCTGCTGATGTCATTCCCCTTATCAGTACCTTTGGCCAGTTATCAAACCAGCAAGCTATGTAGTGCATGCAATAACTGCATAACACTCTAGTACAAATCACTATCTAGGCAGGGGTTCTAATCTCAGATCTGGCAAATGTGTGTGAGTGTATAAGTGTGTATATATTTGCAAGAAGAAGTATTTTGATAAATGTTCCACCCAGTGCCCTACTTTATCAGTCCTGTTGATGTCATTCCCCTTATCAGCACCTTTGGCCAGTTGTCAGCCCAGTAAGCTTTGTAGCATGGGCGATAACTGCATAACACTATAGTACAAATCACTAGATAGGCAGGGGTTCTAATCTCAATACTGGCAAGTAAGTGTGTGTGTGTGTGTGTGTGTGTGTGTGTGTGTGTGTGTGTGTGTGTGTGTGTGTGTGTGTGTGTGTGTGCATGTGTGTGTGTGTGAAAATCATACCACCCTGTACACTTCCCATCATCCTACTTTACAAGGCCTGCTGATGTCATTCACCTTAGAAGTACCTTGGGATAAGGTGAATCCACATAAGCTCTATGCCACATCTAATAACTATGTAACACTGTAGTATAAATAACTGGATAGGTAGGGGTACTAATCTCAATACTGGCAATTGTGTGTGTGTGTGTGTGTGTGTGTGTGTGTGTGTGTGTGTGTGTGTGTGTGTGTGTGTGTGTGTGTGTGTGTTTGGGTTTAGAATCATATCCTGTGCGGGTTATACCATTTTGATGTGTTTACCATCCACACCTGTTTACCACCTCCTGATGGCATTACTTTATATAGCATTTTAATGGCATCTGCCTTACATGCAGCATGTTAAACTGTTGTACAGGCAATTGCAGTCATCTGTACAGATGTCTACAGAATATCTGAATGTTTGCAACACATATGTGGTATGTGTCCCCTATCAATGGCCATGTATGTGATATTGTTGCCAGATAGGTCACAGTTAGTGTACTGACAAACATGCCAGCATCAGGTATCATACCTGACTGAAACATCATGCTGATACAACATCAGTTACCCTATCACTTGTCCAGGCTTGTAGGAACAATAGATGACTCCATTTGCAATTCCTAGTGGGTTATCTCTCCATCCATGAAGGCATCCACAACATTACATGTTGTAAGAGGTAGTGGGTTATATCCCATGTATATAATCTATGTGGGGCATGTCATGTGTATGTAGCACTATAGTATATTAAAGTGGATATGTAGGTTTACGAATCTGTCCATTGCCAACTGTGTTTGTGCTACTGTATGCAAATCCCCTGTGTCAGTCTTTACTGTGTGTATGCAAAGGATATACCATTTTGTCTCCCTGTTCCACCCTGTGAACTCAGGAATACATACCACAAACCTATCATACACAGTACCATACATGCCCTCACCAACTGCATCAGGGTTGAGTGTATGGAAAGAAATAGCAGGGGCAACAGGTGGTGACATGTGAATCTATTGCAGCCAATATAATGGCTAAGCTGGTGAAGGACCTACTGACAGTACTCCAATAACCTGTTCCACATGTATGAGCCTGTGGTACTACACAACACTGAGGTGACATGTCTGAAGGCTACCTGTCTGTGACAAGGGGTATGCATGCCAGGTCACACTGTCTGACAACAGAGTGCATCACACACTGCTGCATGCATACACACCTGGTATATGTACATATAAAGCTATACCTTGGCTATGAAATGTCAATGTATTTCCACTCTGCCATACTCCATGTTGGTAATGTCTGTAGGGCCACAGCCTGCAGACACAAAGACACCTGGAACACAAACAGAATACAGCATGTCAGACTACATTCAGTCAGTGGTACTAACAGTAATAAAGGTGTATGTACCTTATTAACCATGATGCATTATTACTGTTAGTACCACTGACTACATTCAGTCAGTGGTCCTAACAGTAATAATGCATCATGGCTAATAAGGTACATACACCTTCATGTGTACCCATAACAAATGCAAGCGGACAGCACCTTAAACAGTATTAAATAGCTACACTGTACTATATTCACCCTGTGCATCAGACTCATATTAGCCTGCCCCTGCATCAATAGTATGGATGACAGGGATGTGGCACAGGTATCACCATATGCACAGGGTGTGGTGTGGGTTTGTCAGAGGCCTAGGCTAAGCCATATGGTTGACATCCATGTGTGTGTGTTTGGAGGGGTATCCTATAGATGGGCTGTGCAGAGGTGCTATGTGTGTCTGGAGGTGACTTGACTGTGATACAGATGTGTTTGTGTATGTATGCACACAGTCATACCATGTGGTTGCCCTACACAGGGGTATGTTGGACAGCTGTGGACCGTTCATGGCAGGGTATCCAGTTCACTGTCTCCGGTCATGGACATGTGAACTGGTCCTGCCAGGAGTCTCACTGGCACCACCAGGCCCAAGGCCAGATGCAGTTCTGCTTCCTGATAGTGACTACTGTCTGCTGGATCCTGACGGGATCAGCAAGGACCATGTGCCCATGACCTGCTCCATTGTGATGTGGACAGCAACCCCCCTTTGGTAGTACTGGTGTCAATACCACTATGGGAGTGTGAATGTGCACGGCCCTGTAGACTCTCAGCTGATGTTGGTGTTGACCTATGTCCATGTGGCTGACGCCCATCTCCCACCACATACTCTAGCACAGATATGCCACTGTCGAGGATTGCCAAGGTCTCACCCCACCGTCTATTCATGACCTCAGTATTTTGGTGTGTGGCCTCAATAAGGTCACGTATGTCACCACGTATACCAGGAAGAGTTGCATCCACTACCCTGAGTATTTGGTATTGTGTTCACTACATGCCTGTGCATTCATGACAGCCCAAAACACGCGTCTGGTGACACCTGATGTGGCACTTGCGACAGCAGCTTGATGAGCAGCAGTCCTCCTGCAAGCACGCCTGTCCATCCACCTGTGTGGGACCTTGCCTGCACTCTGGCTATGGGCAGTGTCTACATTCACACCTGCCATAGTCACCACACTAGCCTGTTCGATGCCACCACCTGCCAACTGTCCATCATCTGTGGCTGATGGGGATGGGGCATGTGTGAGCATTGTGACTGTGTGCGGGGACATTGTGGATGAGTGTGGGATACCAACCGATGGCACAGATTCAGCCCCTGACAACAGGCCCTCAACATCATGCAGTGCAGCCCTTTCCACTTCCTGTTACAACTTATATACACCTCTGTGATATGTGAGTACTGTTAGTAGGTGATGGGCCTTCAAGTAGCACACACTGCACCCATGTACACATAATTGCTGTTCACCTGTATAGCATAGTGGCAACTCCTACAGAACATACCTCTCAACTGTGCAGAGTGTCGCTGAATGTCTACATGTGTGGCTAATATTTCTGGTCTGTTCATCATAAATCATGTATTTGTCTGACACATTCCTTGGATAATATGAGGACTGGTGTCACTATTTAATGACATATTTTGAGTCTCACACTTCAAAACCTGCAGTACAGGTATGTTACAACAGAACCAGTTACACTAACAACTTTCTATGCTTACAGTGGACATTATAAGTGTAGACACCCCTGTTAACATGCCAGGTTTGTCTGATATATAACATGAGACAACAGAAATCATGTGATAATATTTCCCAACTTTAATGTGACCTATAACCTGTGCAATCCAATTGAAGAACAAACACATCGGTTAGGGGTAACATATAGAAGTTGAAATACGTACAGTAGGCTGGTTGCATGAGTGTGCACACCCTTAAACTAATACTTATTTAAAGGACCTTTTGATTTATTAACAGCAGTCAGTCCTCTTGGGAAAGTGTGTATCAGCATGGCACATCTCGACTTAGCAATATTTGTACACTCTCCCTTGCAGAAGCCCTCCAACTCAGATTGCAAGGGCATCACTTCTGCAAAGGCCTCTTCAGGGCACCCCACAGATTCTCTATTAGATGTATGTGTGGACTGTGGCTGGGCCCTTCCAAAACATAGATTGCCTTCTGGTGAAGACATTCTTTTATGGATTTTGATGTATGGTATGGGTCAGTGTTGTGTGGAAATGTGTAAGTCCTCTCCATCCACAGCTTTCTAGCAGACAGATGACAATTTTGGGCCAAAAGGGACTGGTATTTTGAACTCTTCCTAATCCCCTCCACCTTGGCTACAAGCCCACTTCCAGCTTATGAACAGCAACCCCAAATCAGGACACTGCCATCACTATGCTTCACCATGGGGATGATGTTATTTTGGTGCTGCACAGTGTTGTTCTTGTGCCAAACAAACATTTTGGTATTGTGGCCAAAAAGTGCAGCCTTGGTCTCATTACACCATAGCGCATTTCCCCACATGCTATTGGGGGACCTGATGTATTTTTCATGAGAAATCTGCCAGACCTGGATGTTCTGTGTGTGAGAAGGCTTCCATCTTCCAAATCTACCCCATAGGCCAGACATGTGGAGATTATTGTCACATGTACTAGACAACCGGTACTTGCCAGTGATTCCTGCAACTCCAGTAGTGTTGCTGTAGGTCTCCTGGCAGTCTCCCTGACCACTTTGGTTCTTGTCTTTTCCACACATTTGGAGGGATGTCCAGTGCTTTGCAATGTCACTGTTGCCCCATATTTCTACCACCATGTGATGACTGTCTTCACTGTGTTCCATGGTATATGAAATGCTGTGGAAATGTGTGTGTACCCTTCTCTGCACTGATACCTTTCACAAATGAGATCCCTTTGCTGCTTTGTAAGCTGTGTGTGAACTATGGCTGTTGCTGCAGCAGGCAACTGAGTAAATTTAGGATGATCCTGTTAGGACAGCTGACCGTTATTTGCTGTTAATCAAAGAGTCTCTTAAATTAATGGCAGGTGTGTACCCAAGAAGATGTAATGCTGTAATAATATTGAAAGCTGCTTCAACAACACAGTATTGGCTTCAGCCTGTGCACACATATGCATCTAGCTTCTTGTAAGTTTTTTATGTGTCATAATTGTTCCCCTACCAGATTTGTTTGTTTTACACTTGGATTGTACAGGTTATAGGTCACATGAAAGGTTGGAAGGGTTTGGAAATGTGTTATTGTGCTCTCATTTTTGTATTTCACAAATACCTGGCATTCTAAGAGGTGTGTGTACACCATTTATATGCACTGTATAACACTAATTTATAAAATATGTCCCTAGTTTTGGGCCTTCATCCCCCCAGTCTTTGTCCAGATTTCCTGCAATGACAGGTTGTGAGGTATGCTAAAGATATGTGACATCTCCTGCAAATAGGCCCCTGTGATGACCACTGTGATGCAATGCAGTTAACCCCACCACAATTGAACATGCAGATATTGCAAAATAGCTGAGAGTAACAGTTGTGTGCATGGTCATATGCATCACCTTAACATTCCTGGGGTACTGGTGAGCCACAACAGGAAAATCCCATACTCACTGGCTTCAGGCTGCTGTTCCACATGCAGACCAGGGGTACCTCTGTAGTTGTGGGGGAGAGGTATTGCCAGCAGACTCACATTTGGCATTGGTACAAGATGAATGCTACGTGTCTGCACAGGTACAGTACAAGGTATGATAGTACACAATTTGCTGTCCCTTGCCATAGATGTGCATTTGTGGGCATTACAAAACCCTACCCACAAATGCAGTTTGAACTGAAATATGCATCTAGCTACGCTACTGAAGACAGTATGACTACTACATGCTTAAATTGATGTGCAATGTGGCCTTACCTGCATGCTCCTCCCCTGTTGCCTGACTGGTGTTTCATGTGTTGGTTGTTGTATGGGGGCTGCCACAAGGTTGGCAAGGAGCTCCTTCATTGGTGTAAGTGGGGCCTGTGTAGCAGGACCCCCACCTGTGGCAGAACGGTCCCTGGCCATGGCAGCAGCCATTTGCCGGGCATGACATATCAGGTCAGTTGCCCGATGCCTGACCTGATCGTATGTGCAGCCATGATGGTCCAAGGTGTTCACTCTGTGGAGAAGGTCATCCCACAGGGCAATCCACTCCCACAGATTTTGTTGGCTCAGGTTGAACAGCACCACATGGTGCTGTAGTATTGCTTCTGTAATGGCTGCATTTTCCTCAGCAGTGTAAGCCGGCTGATGCTGCATGGCACCTGGAAGACATAAACAGGAAACACATCACAGGACCTCAGACATTGCCCACAGTTATTTACAGAGCCAGCACATCAATACTGCCTATCATTAGCAACCACTTACAACCACATCATACCCCTGTCATCTATCAGCACAGTATGAACCTGCATTGCACTCCTGGTCCTGATGTGTCATGTTCTCCCCAATGAGGGCCAGTACATTGCATAAACCATCATTCATCATTCACGTTTGTGTAGAGGGATGACAGTGGTCATCTTCCTTGCAGATGGGATGTCAATTGTGCTCAGGCTTTGCTTGCATGCAGTGTGTAATGGAGCTGGATGCATATGCCTGAGTTCATGTAGGATGCAGACGGGATTGTTCTCAGGCCCCATGGAGACTTGCTTTTATTGACTTTGATTAGGCAGTATGCACCTGCTCCCTGATGATGAGGGGAGGGGTGCGGGTGCTGTTCATATACACCTACACTGATGGAGCCAGGAGGGTGATGTTTGCCCTAAATCTGTCTGCAGCAGGTTGCCTATAGCTATGGTGTGTGTGTCTGTGGTGTGAGTGACCACCGTTACAGGGTGGGTTGTGTTGCCACCGCTGAGATTGCAGACATATGTGAAGATGGCCTTGTGATTGCCCTTGGTGGATGTGTCCAATTTGTACTCATAGTTAGCCTTACATTAATCCACCTGGAACCTTATATGCTCATTCAGACAAAAGTTAACTCTCTGCCAAGTTGCTGCTCCTATTCTGACTTGTACAGCTGACATAATGACCAATTATGTGGTTTGTGCATTGCTGCTGTCCAGCAAAGGGGATCACTCTACTTTGGTGGAGACAGGTTTTACAGGTAGGTATTGCTGAGTCCATACAGCTATGTTGGTGGTCATATGGATGTTTGTAGTAGGCATTGACACAAGGTCATAACACAGTTGGACACCTCTGTAATTTCAACATGATAATCATGCTTAATTCCATACCCATATCTGTGTCGGCAATGCGACAACCTGTAGCTGTAGAAATCTAACTCTGTTGGATGCACAGAAACTGAGATCACACACGTGTACAACAGCTTATTTACCTGACATTTTGCATCTCATGTCTGTTGTTATGAGGCAGCCAGGTACACCTACTCATACATAGATGTGCACAGGTAATACCTGATATACATTTCTGTGCTATGTCAGTATGTCACACTGTATTTACACTCTTGCTTCTCAGTCATTCCTGTCAACTTGTTAGAGCAGGACATCTGCAGGATGCCACACATACATGGGGGTGATGGGCCAAAATTAGTGACACTTTCTTAATATTGCTGTAACACACTTAAGTCATTTGATGGCATGGTAGCCTTTGCATTCCAGAAATACCCTGGAGGATGTCTGACACTCATATGGCAGGCAGAGAGGAGAAAGGCTAGGAGTGTGTTAGTGAGGGTAGGAACTTTTAATGTTGGCAGTATGACAGGTATGGGGACAGAGCTAGCTGATATGATGGACAGAAGGAAGGTTGATATACTGTGTGTCCAAGAGACCAGATGGAAGGAGCGTAAGGCTATGTGCATTGGAGTTGGGTCCAAATAGTTCTATCATGGTGTAGATGGGAAGAGAAATGGTGTAGGGGGTATCCTGAAGGAACAATATGGCAAGGGTGTTTTTGGAGGTGAAAAGAGTGTTGGATAGAGTGATATTAATGAAGCTGGACATCGATGGTGTAATGATGACTGTTGTTAGTGCATATGCTCTACTAGTTGCGTGTGCGATGGATGAGACAGAAAAATCTTGGAGTGAGTTGGATGAAGTGGTGATGACTGTACCCAAGGGTGAGAGAGTGGTGATTGGAGGTTGGTGAAGGGAACAGAGGGGATGCGGAAGTGATGGGTAGGTATGGTGTTAAGCAAAGGAATGCAGAAGGTGAGATGGTGGTGGAGTTTGCAAAAAGGATGGACATGGCTGTGATGAATACATATTTTAACAAGACAGAGGAGCATAGGGTGACATACAAGAGTGAAGGAAGATGCACACAGTCAGATTATCTCCTATGCAGGAGGGCCTGTTTGAAGGAGATTGGAGACTGTAAATTGGTGACAGGGGAAAGTGTGGTTAGGCAACATAGAATGTTGGTCTGTGGGATGATGTTGGTGATCAAGAAGAGGAAGAGGAGTGTGAGGGCAGCACCCAGGATCAAATAGTGGAAACTGAAAAAGGGTGATTATGAGGTTGAGCTCAGGGAAGAGTTAAGACAGGCAGTGGATGTCAGTGAAGAGTTACCAAATATCTGGGTAACTACAGCGCTGCTAGTAAGGGAGATTACTAGAAATGTGCTTGGTGTGACATCTGGACAGAGGAAGGACAAGGGGACCTAGTGGTGGAATGCGGAAGTACAGGGTAGTATACAGAGAAAGAGTTTGGCGAATAAGAAGTGGGGTTGTCAGAGAGATGAAGAAAGTAAACAGGAGTATAAAGAGATGAAATGCATGGCAAAGAGAGAGGTGGCAAAGGCTAAGCATGAGGTGTATGAAGGGTTGTATGAAAGGCTGGACACTAAGGATGGAGAATAAGACTTGTACCAAATGGCTAGACAGAGGGACTGAGCTAGGAAGGATGTGCAGCAGATAAGGGTGAGAAAGGATAATGAGGGAAATGTACTCACAAGTGAGGAGAGTGTGTTGAGCAGATGGCAAGAGTACTTTGAGGGGGTGTTGAATGAAGAGAATGGGAGAGAGAGTAGGTGGGATGATGTGGGTATGGTGAATCAGGAAGTGCAACAGATTAACAAGGAGGAAGTAAGGATATCTATGAAGAGGATTAAGAACGGAAAGGCTGTTGGTCCAGATGACATACCTGTGGAAGCATGGAGGTGTTTAGGGGAAATGGCTGTGGTCTTTTTAACCAGAATGTTTAATGTAATCTTGAAAAGTGAGAGGATGCATGAGGGAAGAAGAAAAAGTGTTTGATTATTGATTATAAGAATAAAGGTGATGTGTGGAGCTGTAGTAATAACAGAGGGATAACATTGATTTGCCACAGCATGAAGTTATGGGAAAGAGTAATGGAAGCTAGATTAAGAAGAGAGCTGAGGATTAGTGATCAGCAGTATGGTTTCATGCCAGGAAAGAGCAGTACAGATGCAATGTTTGCTCTGAGAGTGTTGATGGAGAGGTACAGAGATGGTCGGAAGGGGTTGTGTTGTGTCTTTGTGAACTTGGAGAAAGCATATGACAGGGTTCCTAGAGAGGAGTTGTGGTATTCTATGAGGAGGTCAGGAGTGGTGGAGGTATCTGTAAGAGTACTACAGGATATGTACAAGGGTAGTGTGACAGTGGTGAGTTCTGCGGTGAGAGTCACAGGTGCATTTCCAGTGGAGGTGGGATTACATCAGAGTTAAACTCTGAGCCCTTTCTTATTTGCAGTGGTGCTAGACAGGTTGACAGACAAGATCAGACAGGAGTCCCCGTTGACTGTGATGTTTGCAGATGACATTGTGATCTGTAGTGAGAGTAGGGAACAGGTTGAGGAGACCCTGGAGAGGTGGAGATATGCTCTAGAGAGGGGAGGAATGACGGTCATCAAGATTAAGACAGAATATATGTGCGTGAATGGGAGGGAGGATAGAGGAAGGGTGAGGATGTAGGGAGAAGAGTTTGCAAAGGTGGATGAGTTTAAATACTTGGGATCAACAGTTCAGAGTAATGATGCGTGTGGGGGAGAGGTGAAGAAGAGAGTACAGGCAGGATGGGGAGGGTAGAGAAGATGTCAGGAGTGATTTGTGACAGATGGGTACCATTAAGAGTGAGAGAGAAGGTCTACAAGATAGTAGTGAGACCAGTTATGTTATATGGGTTGGAGATAGTGGCACTGACAAAAAGGCAGGAGTCAGAGCTGGATGAGGCAGAGTTAAAGATGTTAACATTTGCTCTGGGTGTGACGACGGCGGATGGGATTAGGGATATGTATGTTAGAGAGTCTGCCCAGGTTGGACGGTTTGGAGACCAAGCCAGAGAGTAGCGGGATTATGTTGGTTTGGACATGTGCTGAGGGGGGGATGCTGAGTATATTGGGAAAAGGATGACAAGTATGAGGCTGCCAGGTAAGAGGAAAAGAGGAAGGCCTAATAGGTAAGAGGAAAAGAGGAAGGCCTAAGATAACTTGTATGGATGTGGTGACAGTGGACTTGCAGGTGGTTGGTGTGACAGAGCAAGATGCAGCAGACAGGAGGAAATGGAGACAGATGATCCACTGTGGCAACCCCTAACGGGAACAGACAAAATAAAGGGAAGGAGATGTTGTAATGTCAGTCTTCACAGGTTGCCAATGATTTGCCAGACATAACACAAGTCTATGAGTACATGACTATAAATATGAGGCACACATATGGTCAGTGTGCATAACACAGGACAGTTGAATGGTATCAGTTCAGTATATCACATGCAGTTCAACACACACATCTACAACAGTATTTCACTATACAAATACCCTATGTAGGTCTCTCACATTTCTGTGACAGACATGTATATCATAGTTGTATTCACAATTAACATATGGATATCTACGACATCCCAGTAGCTGGCCTAGCAGTGCCACAGTCAGTATTGTTCAACACACACTCCAGTAGTAGTCATATGTGAGCCATCCTTTCCTGGGAGTGACTCAGGGGCCTGAGCTGTGATCTATGTTACTGCAGACAGACCCAGTTGCTATGGCCATAGGTTCAGATCAGCAATATATCAGTACAGTAAGTCTTGCTGAGACATATTTATTGAACTTCCTTTTTCCCATTATTACATACCCCTACTGCATTCTATTACATGCTTACTTGTTTGACATACCTACTTTTTTTCCAAGTATGGTTGGTTTTATTCCACTATGTGTACTGGTCTCTGTGTGTGTGTGTGTCTCTCTCTCTTTCTCTCTCCCAAATGTAGGGTATGTGACACATGAGGGGGGTAAACACATTTGACAGGGAGGGTGGTTAGGAATCCAAAGCCCATGGGCTCCCAAACGGTTACAGTGGGACTGAGATCCCCACCCATGGGCAGTCACCACTGTACCTTCATGGCCCCAAAGGTGGCTGTGCTGGGGGATGGACAGAAGGTCTGGCACAGCTGATCTCCAAACTCAGATCTAAGGGTGCTGCACACCAAACCTTGGACCTGATAGTGGGTGACAGACTTGTGTCCATGCCTGCTCCAGGGGGGACAGGCCCCATCCCCTGAAGTGGTTCTGCCTGAAGGTGGTGCAGGACCAGTGGAGCAGGCAGATCTGGGTTGGGTCCCAGATGTGCTGGGGCCTGGTGCCATAGCAAGATGAGGTGGGAAAGGCGGATCTGCTGGGATCTGCCTTTCCAGATGTGCTATGGTGTTAAGGTTTTACAAATTATGTTGATAGTCATGAGCAATACATTTCAAGATTAGTTATAACAGCATGCATAGGTGTTTCAATTAACCCCATAAAACAGATTTGGAACAGTAGCATAGCAAACAGAACACATGCAGGAATGGAACAACAGTATGCATCATAACAGCATGTCAGTAACATTGACAGCAACAGGCCACCAGCAATGGTATTTGAATAAGGTATGTTAACATGCAAGCAATCAAATATAAGAACGATAATATAACACAAGTCCCAGCATTAGGTTTTGAGTAAAACATACCCATAGTATATGAATTATTGTATTGATCCAGATGAGGGGTGGGGAGAGAGACAAAAGTCCATTAACATCTGTTTATGCTTCTATTTACCACAACAGTACTGCTCAGTACTCTATGGGTCTGCCCTCACTTTATATCTACCTATGGCCCATAGCTTCTGTAGCACAAACATACCTATTAAACTGTCAGCCTGGAATGGTTTGCGGCAAACTGTGACAACTCTGGGAACATGACTAGAGGGGACTCGTACATGTCAGGGGTACATATCTTGCACAGGAGGGGTACCCTGACCTGCTGTTATATGAGTGTGCTACTGACATACATCAACTGGTTTCCTATCTGTGTCCAGGATTATTTTCAGCAGTGACCACTAGACATGACAGCGTGACACTTGGGAGACATGTATCAGGAACATACCTCTCAACCTCTTAGAGCATGACAGCTAGACAAAGCCATACATGAGAGTGGGACAAAGGGCCATAAATATGGGCAATTTTTAGATATTGCTCTTACAAACTTAGAAGGTTGATAGCATGACAGGTTTTTCATTTGCATGGCTTTTCTGAAGGATATGACATTTGACACTTATATGTCTATCATTATTTTCTAACTTCAGTCTATAATGATTTGCCACTGATTTGCCATGACACCACTACTTTATGTAAAACAGACCAAAACTCTGAGACAAATATCTGAACATTCAGGGAATATCTGTACAGTTGAGAGGTAAGATTCAGGAAGAGTGCATATTGTATGTAATTATCCTGCTGTCATTTGCAGGCATGTGGTGTGACAATTGAACAGTTGTACATAGTTTATTAGTATACCCTTCATACAGCTACTAGCAACATTTCCTTACCTGTAAAATCTGTAGGGAAAATTTATGTTAACAGTACCTGACTGTTTTTACATTTATTCCTGATTCCTTGTATGTAGATTTGCACACATCTTAGTACCACTCCCTGGATTCGAACCATGTCTGGGTGTGCAAAATTAATAACTAAGCTATTTCTCATCACAATGAGCAACTTGGGATCAGCTGTTTCTTGTTTCTCAGGTTTCTAGACAGTCTGAACTTGAAATCTTGTGATTCATGCATGTCAGATAATTATTGCACTGTGCATTAATCCTTTGGATTACTACAATCTGGAAAGTAAAGGTTAACACAAAGCAATGCTGCATGGAGCACAGTTTTATACTTTACACATTACTATTCAGGGTTCAGAGATTAGTGCAGTATATATGTCTGCAACAACTTACCAGAATAAACACAACAGTTTTTTGTAAAGGGTCTTTATTTGACATCAATATTGCTCAGTCAAACTTTTATATTTATTCAGTTCACACAGTAAGAGTATACCTACTAGTAGTATGCAATGTACTCCTTCTTAGCTATTTGGACTATATACTGTAAAACAGATTTGTACTCACCAGCCTGTCAGCAGAGCCTCAGCAGTCTGTCACCATGGGCTTCATTGTTCACAGCCCTCTCTGCTGCAGCTGTAGGAGAGAAAAACGCACATTATGCTTATCTGTCTATCACATTCTCAGGCTAGTATTTGCTACAAACTACTTGATAGTGATATGTATACACTACTGGAGCATTCTGGGCCCATCCATCTTGGATCCACTGGTCTAAGAGATCCCTCTTCCTCCACTTTAGTCAGCATAGTGGTGCCATACCTGCTCACCAGTCCATTGGATGCCAGTAGCACTGGTGAGGTCACATGCGAGATGGTCCCAGGCCTCCACTTTGTATTGGGAGCCCTGGTACTGGCCCTGCAGCAGTCTCTCTTCATGTTTTTTACTAGGAGCCCAGCCATGACCCTGGACTCCCAACTGCTCCAGCGTTGTGTCCAGAAGTGCACTCACCTCTCCAATGCCAACCATTGTATCTGCACATATGGACTATAACAGATCATGGCTGTATTCCTGCCTGCCCCATTTAAATAGCATGATATTCCCACCCTATGCTGTCATTAGACCATTTTGAAAAGGTTAAGCTCCACTAAGCAGTGAGCAAATCCGCTGAGCCGGTTTTAAAACTGCTTAAAGGAGAAGTTATTGAGCAGCGTTTTAACTGTGCAGAAATCCACTTAGCTGAGCTACCTGTTGCTTAGCAATCAGGTCTTACCAATGGTTACACTTGCTAAGCATAGCTGAGCATTGCTTACCATTGCTCACTTTTAATTTTTTAAATATATCAGGGGACTGGTTTCCTTCATTAAGTGTATATCATATACTTTATATGACATCCCTCTATGTGCTTCCCTTACATCATCAAGGGGTGTAACTATACTGTATGGGGCACTTGTGTGTACATGGGTGGTGTCACATGTTATATGCACTCACACTTACATTGTACACCAGCTACACTACCCTGATTGACAAAAAACAGTTGCTACATAATTTAAGTTTATAAAAATAGTTTTAACACTACTTTCCCATAGAAAAACAAGTTGACTGTCTTAATACTCAAACCATGAATGCCTGCATGTAACACCAGGACTCTAACCACTACACTATCTCAGCTTGGAAATTTTACCTGTATATTTGTATTTATCTACTATAGGATGTTTAAGCTATTGTAAGTGGTGGGCTGTAAGGCACACACCAGCTTAGCTACTCTTAAACATTCCTTACCCTCGAAAAAAATATATAATATTATTATTATATTATTATATTATATAAGTGACTTTTGTGGTGTTCTGACAAGTCATTAAGGACTGCTACTGGGAAATAATGGCATTCATTTGGCTTTCAGACTACTGTCTTTCAAGGACTCCTGCTAATACATATCCTGCTTCCTATCAACATCTACGTGTGTGAGAGCAATTTTTTGGAGGTGTTGCTATTTTATTGCTTGTTCCCTCCATTATTTGTGCCTTTGTCCACATGGACTGCTGTCAGGGAATATTGACATACATTTGCTTTCAAACCTCAATCCTTCAGCAATTCTTGCTAATGCATGACCTGTTTTCCATCAACTTTCTAAGTTTGTGGGGCAGTATGTATGTTGTGTCGCTTTTGAGGGATTTATCCCCCATTATTTGTACATTTTCTGCTTTAGCAAGTTGCAGAGGTGTTGTACAGCACTTTTACAATGCAGGGGGGTGTCACAGAACCTGTCATACACCCCCTGCATTGCTTTCCTGATGCCGTGTTTATTTCAGTGTCCATGGACACAGAAATGATCATTTATTTCATTTCAGTGCAGCGGACACTGAAATACTGGCATAATATTACAGTAAATCTCTAATATTATGCCGGATCCTTATTAGTAAGTGCCGTACAGCACTTTCTGAGTGCAGGGGCCATGTTCAATGTCTGTGCACTACTTGGATATTCCTCCTACACTCATTCATGGTTCGTGTCCATATAGGTAGAACAGCAACACGCCTTCATGAATATGCAAGGTGTGCTGCTGTGCTATACGGACACGGACCATTCCATGAAAGAATAGTGCTATTCTTGCACGGAGTTTATTGAATCCAGGGGGTTGTATTTTTAAAAGAAAATTGTCAGAGACTTTCTCTTTGAGGGCCTTCCACCCCAAACCTCAATGCAACAGAAGACTCCCTGCACCTTCCTTAAGTATTAACAGTTCTTAAGTCATTACATTTCAAAGAAAGGGGTGCAGCATCATTTGAGTATCAGCAAGTCATGCAAACAGATGGGGAAAAAGTGAGATTTGAAAAAGGTCTCTATATGAAAGTATGTAATTATTCCAACATTTAACCATGCATGACATGAGGGCATGTTTTCTGTTCATATTAACCTTCATCTCCTTGGCACATAGTATTTCTCTGCAGATATTTTTTTAAACAACAGCCTTTCTGATCTTCAAGCAACAATCTTTCCTAGAGTTGTTATTATAGAATCTGACCTGGCCTCTTTAAGACTGACATCTGTTTGTCAAAATGTTCATTTTGGATTAGCTAGACTACTTTCTTTTATATGCAATTCCTCTAGTTCTCCTTATTCAAAAGTGTCCTGTTAAAATCAAGGTGAGTAAATGTGTGGGTCTCTCTTCAAAGCAATGGTGCTACTGAGCATCTCTAGTTCATCATTCTGAAAATATGTTTCAGAACCAGTGTATTGTTGTTTATTCCCCTACAAAGGACTTTGTTTTCTTAAAGCATCAAGTTCCTTCTGTTCAAAAAGTTTGAGTCATGATGCTGATTTCTGTTTATTCCAATTATTATATTATAGCTTCTTTGCGTCTTCCTAAAGGTCATAAAACCTTCATAGGTTCATAATTTCATAAGTATATACTAGGCTTACAACCACTGGGGCCTTTATAAGGCTAGCTATGCAATCCAAATATAACCCATGGGCTATTTTTCCTTAGAGGTTGTTTTAAGGGGTGTATGTTAGTTAGGGCATGACTTAACTGCTGGCTCTGACCATCAGAGACATAGGTGTCAGAGCAGGGGTGAATTTCTGTTTTCCCATTCACTGGTCCCAGTTACACTTGAATAGGATTAAGGAAGAGCTCTGCTTCACATAGATAGGAAACTTATTCCAGAGAATGGGAATTCTCTGGGATACATACCTGTCCCTCTAACATGTCTTATTTAAATTGCAGCAAAGTTTAAATCCTTAGATTTAGTAGTTCCGGTATTGTTTATTTTGCAAATATGCAAAAAGTCCATCAGGACAGGATCCAAGGATGCCTTTTATGCCAGGCATAAATTGCCTGTCAACAGTTTGTAGGAAACAGAGTATAGGGATTGGGCTTTGAGGTGATCTGCATAGGACATTGTGCTTATGTGCCATATTCTTTTTGTGAGGAACCTCTGTAGACATTCCAGTTGTTGCATTTACCTGGACAGATACATATTGAAGGGAGCATTATACTTAATGATGGATATGCTGAATGCTGAGTATAGAGGCACATTGACTTCTGTGGACATAGATGTCATGCCCTTACTTATATGATGAGTGACATAGAATGATTTTCTTACAACATTAGTCACATGTTGGTCAAAAGCAAGGTTGCTATCTATATGAGTCCTTAAATCCCTGACTACCATGTGTCTATTTTTAGGGGTGTTTTATTGATGAGATAGTTTCCTGGGGTGGCCAACTTTCCAAAAGGTACTATTATGCATTTCGTAGCATTGAGTTTCAATCCAAGGCTTTGTCACCAATCATTTGGCTGTGTTAGACATTCCTGTAGTTTGTTAGTGTCTTGGGGGGGGGGTCTGTGATTGCTCCCAGCTTGCAATCATCTCCAAACTTGGTAAGCCAGAGGCTCTTGACATTGCCCTTGACTTCCAAGAAATAGATACCAAAGAGGTGCGGATCCAGCACAGTGCCCTGGTTGACTCCTATGATGACCGGCCTCTTTGTGGATGTGGTCTTTCCAACCTTTACCTCCTGGGTCCTATCTGTGAACCAGCTGGCAATCTAGTAAGTTACCCAGGGGTTTATGCCTAATTCGATGAGTTTGTTTAGAATGCCTGAGTGGGGATTGTATCAAATGCCTCAGCTAGGTCAAAGTAGGCAGTATGTACTGTTTTGCCTTCATCCATTCCCTTTGTGACTTTCTCAAAGAAGCTCACCAGGTTCATTAAGTATGCCTTGAATGAATCCAAACTGGGTTAGGTCCAGTGGGGATCGGGTCCTGTGACTGAAGGTTTCCTATGTCACTGTTGATCATTTACATGATAATTCTTTCCATGGCTTTACATGTGAGACCAGTCAGGCTAATGGGTCTGTAGCTCCCAGGATCTGTTTTTGGCCAACAGAGAGATGACTATCGCAGCCCTCCATTCGCATGGCACAAAGCCTTTTCAGAGGACATAGTTGAATACTGCTTTCAATGGCCCTGATAATTCATATTTCGGGCTATTTAAGACCTGCTCTCTACTGATAGATGGAGGGGTTATGTTAGATGGTATTTCTTGGGGAGTGGCTGGGGATGATAGGGAGGTACAGTTGGAGCTGAATTTGTCAGCCAGATTTGCTATATCTCCCAGTTCCATTAACATGGCTCCATTTCCTAGCAGTTTGGCACACTGTTGTGTGCTGCTTTAGAGGTTGCAGACATAGCTGAAGAAAGCATTATGGTTGTATTTGGCCTAGAACACTATCTTTACCTCAAACTTTGCTTTGAAGGGCTTAATTAGTCCTCTTAATTGGGTATTCAGTTTGAAGAGACAGTTTTTTTTATCATTTTTATTTATTTATTTGACATTTGTTAACTGGGTTGGTCCAACTGAGCCAGTGGCCCATTTTCAGTGGACACTCAAGGAGAAAAGCTCCAATACAGAGAAGTACAGCATGATAAGCATATTTGTAAGTACAGCACAAATCTTAGAGGTCTTATGTACTACATAAAGCAAATAGCAAATAGAAAATATGATGCATAAAGCAAATAGAAAAATCAATATACAGCTATAATATAAGTACCGAGAAGACATTTAAAGTAGCAATGAAGTATATATATATATATATATATATATATATATATATATATTTACATGTGATGTAGTAGTTAAGCTTGTGAGTCAAATATGTAATAAAACTATGTGTTAAGAAGGAAGAATGAGAAATGGTGGTTTGAGGTGACTGTGTAATGAAATAGTGATAGTGCAATAGTGAAAGCAGAATTAGGTGGGGTCATAACTGGGAGCAGGACTTTGTGTTAAATAGGAAAAGTCTAAGTTTCTTTTTGAAGTTACTATGGTGGGGGGTGGGTCTTATGTCTAAAGGGAGTTTGTTCCAGGCTTGGGCTACAGAGCATTTATACAGTACTTTTCCAATATTTTTGTTAGGTTTATAAATATTGAGGAGTTGCTGATTGGAAGTACAGAGGGGATGAGTGGAGGTGTAATATGATACAAGGGAGAGGGAAGAGCAGAAAGATGGTTTGTATAGGACTGAATGTGTGATTTGAAATTGTGATAGTAGGAGTTGTTGAGGGAATTCCAACCATTGATTAGAGTTGAGTGCAAGGCAGTGGTGAGAGTTGTGTGGTGAGTTAGTGACAAATCTAGCTATTTTGTCATATGTTTGTTGGAGTTTAGCCAAAACTGCAGATTGCAAGATAGTTCAGATTGGAGCAACATAGAGAAGGGAGAGGAGAAGAAGAGCCTGAGCCAGGGAGAGCCTAGCATTAAAGGTAAGAAATTTTCAATTTCAGTATAGTAGATTAAGTTTTCGGTGCTTTTTTTAATACTTTGAATGATACACAAGTTAAATTTAAGAGGGAATGAGGGAGAAATAACAAGAGTTTCGTTTTTGGGGGTTTTAAGATGAGCTGATTATCAGAGAGAGTTACTTTTCGATGGATAGGAAAGAGTCATGGGTGAGAGCATGGAAGTCAGAGATGTTAGAAATGGAGATGAGTGTAGAATCATTGGGTCTATATTATATCATTGCACGCTTACAAAACCGAATGATAATTAACCAACCCCTTGTAAGCAAAAGCTTATAATGTCGAAACCTCAGAACAGTGATCTTTTTCCAAGGGAAAAAGGTCACTGTTCCAAAAAAAAAAAAAAAAAAAAATTACTTTAAAACATTACATAAGGTGGGGGGCTTTGCCCCCACACCCCCCCGATGTGGGGGCTGTGCCCCCCACACCCTCCTACTTAAATATACCAACTCCGAGATCGCACTACAGTGCCAAAAACGGCAAAGTAATGGAAGCGGCCAAGCAAATTCTTTCCCAAGGAAAGAATTTGCTTAAAAGCCACTTCGCTATTTTGCCTTTTCAATTTTTTTATGTTCGATCAAGACACATTTGACAAAATGTGTCTGCGATCACATAATAGGAACCTGAATCATCAGCATTTTGAATAAGGGAGGATTACTTGCAAGAGGTATGGAGGTCATTGGTGAAAATATTAAACAGAAGGGGGCCCACGATAGAACCCTGGGGTTCACTTGATGTGATGGGTAGGAAGGAGGAGCAGGAAGAGAGCCACCTGACAGATTGTTGCCTATTGGTGAAGTAACTGGTAAACCAGCCAAGGGAGGGACTAGAGAGATTGAGATCAGAAAGTTTAGATAAAAGTATAGAGTGAGAGACAGTGTCAAAGGCTTTGGAGAGGTCAAGGAAAAGACAGGATACAAGTTTATTACTGTCTCTGGTCTCAGCTACAGTGTGTGTAAAAGATAGGAGTGCAGTGGAAGTGCTATGGTTTGGCCAGAAGCCATGTTGAGTGGGTGTTAGAAGGTTTTTCTGGAGGAGAAATTTGAGAAGCTGAGTACGAATGCATTTTTCAAGAATTTCAGAGAGAAGGGAAAATATGGCTATATGTCTTTAGTTAGATGGGTCAGTAGAATTCCCCCCTTTGTGTAAAGGGATGGTGTAAAAGGATTTCCAAATGTCTGGCACTGTGGCTTCTTGAATGAGTCTATTGATTAGCAGGTAAGCTATGGATTCAGCAGCTAGTTTGAGGAAGATAGGAGGAAGGTCATCTGTGGAGGGAGAGCAGGGCTTGAGCTTGAGCATGAGTGATTTGATGTAAGCAGTGGAAATGGGTTTAAAGGAGAAAAGGACATCTTGATTTTAACTATGACTTTTTTTTCTTTTGTTGTATAACATGTTTAATTATGCATTCCACCAGGGTCATTTGTTTTTTAAGTTAGCTTTGGGCTTATATCTGGTAGGCACAGCCGTCTCTCTGCAATCACTGACAAAGTTTGGCAAAGCTTGAAATTTTGACAGGTTATTGCTTAATAAAAGGTAGTTTGCCTTGGAGTATTTCTTGACTGTGACAGGATTTACTGGGGTTACAGAACTGATTTTTATTTTGAAGGAGATTACTTTGCAGTCTGTCCTTACCAGAAAGGACACATCACTGAGACGGTACAACATTCTCCCATGTTTGTGATTACCTGGTTAAATATGTTTGCATCTCAGGTAGGCATATGGACTATCTGCTCTAGAGTGTTTCTACTTACAAAGTCTAGGAATCTCTGTTCCTGTAAATTTGGGGTCATGTAAGATTCCCGGTTTATAGAGGGATAATTAAAGTCACCCATAAGTATGGCATTTGGTTGAATGGTGAGTGTCTACAATGAGCTATGGCTTTCATGGGACAAAGTGATTATGCAGCTTGCTAGAATATGGAATGGGACTTTGTCTATTGTAATCTGGACATGGAGGAACTCAAGTGCATCATCCTGTTTAACCAACCTAGGAGTATGCTTGTTATTGATGTAGATCTGGACACTGTCAGATTTAGTCTCTGCCTGTGTAGTTGGTGGCCTAAATGTGTGGAAGGCACTGAAGCCTTGCACTGCTGGGGTACTAAGGCAAATGCAGAGAAATTGCTTACTGCTGTGGCAGTTGTTACTTACTTCAACTCTAGGAGTTCCCTCAGGTTTTCAAGTTCCCCTAATTTCTACTTGTAAGGTTCCAGACTTATAAACTACTAATTTTCTTTGAAATGCATTTTAAAATTGCTTTAGCTGGCATATGTATTAACCTTTATGATACATGTGTGGTGATTTGTTTGGAGGAATTATGCATGTGAAATCTCACTGAAAACCTTTTGTTTATATCTAATAATTCATTTCAGTTAGACATTTACTGGATTATTATGTACTAGTGACATTTAATTTATTTGGATCTTGGAAATGGTCACTTTGAACAGTAAATTCAATTGCAAGAGTTTAAGAATTACAGGTATTCTATTCCTGAAGCTTTCAATCTTTTTCCTTAAACACTGGTACCCTTTTTCTTTATACTTGATTTGGATTTTACACTGAATTTTTAATTGAACTTTCTTCTTTTCATTGTAGCCTCAAAAGCAAAGAAGTATAAGTTATGAGGGGATGGATATTAAAAGAATAGAGTTTGTTGCAGATTTTAATATTATCAGGGATTTTAGAAACTCTTTCCTGTCTCTTTCTTTTTCTCCAAAACAGATAAACCATTCCATTTTTAGGCACACTGCTTCCAGAGTGATTTTAACAGTTTAGCTATCTGCTACAGGTTTGGTGATAAAACATTGTGAAGCATCTTATACAGGATAGCAGACATGCTTTTTGCAATCTGGACAGTCAGTTTTTCTGTTGTTTTCTGTTAGACAGCAGCAAGTTCTATTGTCTGTACATTCAAAGAGCACAGCAAATCAGTCTGGTGTTTCCAAACCATAGATGTAGACTATAGTTGTGTAAGTTGTTCACAGTAATGGTGGACGATTAAAAGTCTTACTGTACTCTCAATACATTTGCTCCCATTATCTCTTATTTACTTTCTTAACAAAATTTTGGGGCAGTCACGGTGGTGCAGTGGTTAGTATTGCTGCCTCACAGCAAGAGGTTCTCCAGTTCGATCCTTGGCTGGGGTGCCTTCTATGTGGAGTCTGCATGTCCTCCCTGTGGTCGCGTGGGTTTCCTCCAGGTGCTCCGGTTTCCTCCCACATCCCAAAGACATGCTGCAGGTGGATTGGACACTCTAAATTGGCCCTAGGTGTGAGTGTGTGTGCCTTCTGTGGAAGGTTGGGTGCTGGGCTGGCAACTCAACACCGTAAAACTCCACTGCCAATCATGAGCGGACAAGGTGATCTGCTGTGGTGACCCCTAACCAGGAAAAGCCGGAAGAAGACTTTCTTAACAAAATTTTCTGTGTTGTGTAGTGTTAATGCTATATAGATGAAGGAAAGCTTCTGTGTGGTGTTTACTTGGCTTTGTTTAACCTGTGTTTGGCCATCATGACACCATAGTTGACTGGTATTTTATCTTGGAAATGTCTCAATTACAGGAAAACAGGATGCAATGGTTGTTGAGTGTTAGGTAGCTATAGCCCTTACAGTTTTGTATATCCTGTATCAGCCATCACAGCAGTATAGTGGATTAGTCTGTTGGCTGAATAAAGGTCCTAACTGCAGGAAAGCATGGTGATGTTTTAGTACAAACAGGTATCCTGACCGGTGCTACTTCTGAAGCCTTCATCTGCGTATAATAATGAAGCCTACTGTCAGTCATTATGACAACATGGTGTTTTCTGTAAAGAGATACAACTTCTTTATATACCATTGTCAGCTACAAGGTGATAAAGACTAATGTCTGTTGGTTATTTTTCTCATAAAATAAACTATGTTTATGAGTTACGTGTAGAATAGTTTCTGAAGCTGACTGTTAATAGTGAAGGGAAGTGGAGGATGGGCATATGTGCATTATACACAACCAATTGTGACTCTTAGACAATATGTATTGGTCACTACTGAAACAGAAAATATTTTGGACCCAGCTACCACACCATGGTGACTACAAACCCAACAACATTAGGAAGATAGGGACATGTCATTCATCTACTGTTAAGATGAATAACTCAGACAACCGTACTATATTGAAAGGAGATGTCCTTCATTCATTGTCACAACAGATGGATTTATTCACCTAACAAAGTGTCCAGCATGCCAAATTTCTCTAAGTAGCCCAGACCACAATGAAGGCCAATCTATATATTGCATCTGCTTTTATACTGTTGTCAACCAATTCAGTTCTGCCAAAAAAAAAAAACTTGAAAAGACTGCTGCTATCTTCAGTTTCTCATAGTGAGAAAATAAAGTAAATAAAATGTATATTCATATGGGTATTACAAAAGTCCTCTGGAAAGACTGTGACACACTACACTACTGGCCAGCATCTTTTCCCTGTGCTTAAAATAGTATTCTCAATATCCCAGAGTACATTCCAGAAAGGATAGAATGCCAGTGTACTTTCTTCCTGTGTGAGAATCCACTGCATAGTCTTTCAGCAGGTACCTTTGCCTTTGAGGGCCCAGTAATGGCTGAAAAAAAGAGAATAAAGGAAGGTTCACTTAACTGTTTAGTAAATAATAAAAATCTATTTTGTTAGAACAACTCTCACACAAACTGTAAGATTTTCTTTCAGGAGTTTCATTTGTACATCATAACCTATGATTAAAATCTCAGTCAAGTAAAATCCAGGCTGATGGGTAAAAAAGATAACAGAGTGTTCTTTTATATTATAATTGTAATCCATTTCAAAAGTTACCGTGTGACAAGACAGTATAACTGACCTAAATCTGATTGAGTCTGATAATTTGTAGCAAAAGATGAAAACATAAGACATTCCTTTAGAGTTAGCTAAGGACTGTGGTCTTAAAAAAACCTTCAAACTAAAGAAGTGATTTTCATAGTTTGAAAAACAAATAGTGACTCCAAACATGGAATATGACTTCTAAATAAATAAAATACAATGGATAGCTGTTTGTAGGCTAATGTGTATAAATGAGTACAGAATTATATAAACCATGGTAACAGGTACAAAATGGAACACAAGAAAAAACTTTGTTTAAAACTGAGCAATATCCAAGCACAAAAAATATACAAGCTTTCTAACACACTTACCCTCATGTCTTCTATTTTGATTTTTTATTCTATTTTTATTATTTATTCTGAGGTGAGATTAATAGACTAGACTGAAAACATCACTTTTTAGCCGTGATCATTAACAATAATTGACTTCAGGAAGCACAAATATAAATAACAAAATAAAATCACAACTTGTAAATACAGTCAATTTACAAGCATACATTCATTTGCCATCACGTTACTATAAAGTAATTTTATTGTGAGATGACAATAATACTAAGGAGAAACAATGAGGTACCTGCTTGGCTGACCAGGATACAACTTAAATATACACAGCTTTGTCTTCTAGATGTGATCTGAATGAGTATAGAGTGCTAGAATAGGTAGAGGGTTGTCTAATTCAAAATGGCATTTGGTTCCTGGTTATGGCCCATAAATAGAAAATATTTTACTGCAGCATGTATGTGCGTAGCATATGATATCTAGACTTAAATAAGCTGTGGTGAATGAATAAACTGGCCTTGCAGAGAGTGTCACTTTACTTTGTTAACAACAACAGCACCTGCCCAGTGCACAAAAATATATAATTTAGGTTACATTTAGTCATTGTCATCCTTTGATGGGAAGATAATTACCCTAATTATTTAGTGCTGGACAATGATAACCCATTCTTTTTTGCTCCCACCATAGAGCTGCATATTTTATTTAGGCCAGTTTGCAGGTTTTGGCAGTTTCTGGATGAGGTACAAGTCATGACTGGAATAACATGCTCATGTTCTGGAATAAATACAGCCTTTCCCACTGTGAGTCTGTCTTTCTTTGTTAAAATATGTACAGCCATGTGGCAGTATCAAGTAACTTTTGAATTTTACTGATGACTTTGTGTACACAATATGTAAAGGAAAGGTAGAAGCCAAGTCCAACCCACAGATGTTTCAATTCCTTAACACAGTCAAAGTCTGAGCCACTGATGTTGTTATAGTCCAGATTGCCAGTGTTGGGTTCAGTCCTTTGTAAATAGCATGGCTTGTGTCTTCATGAATTCTAAACTTAGGCTCAACTGGTTAAAGAAAGTAGCCACTTATGTCAGGTGTGAGGTCAGAGCCTGACTACTGACTGTATGAAATTGGTCAGACAGACAGACAGACAGACTGTCAGGCCATCAGCATATAAGAAGGTGCTAGTAATGAGCAGATAGCAGGAGATAGAATTAATACAATAAAAAGAAAGGCCCTAACACATTTGTCTGGGATCCCATTGATTACCTGCATAGTTTATAATGACTGGCTTACCTTACCTTAAAGGTTCTCATATGCAAACAGCTAGTGGATCCATTTTGCTCAGTTTGGACTCAGCCATATGAGTGTTCCAGCTTCAAAGAATATTTATTGGCAAATAGCTTCCCAGCCTTCAAGGGAGCAAGAACAGTAATCCTGTTTTTCTGCCTTACACTTTTCCAACCCAGCTGAGTTGAGGTCCCCAGCTTATACCCTTATTCCATCTTCCTCAGCTCATCATACATAGGTGACAGTACCCTTGTAGTTAGCATGACCCCTCACTAGGAGGGTCTTTACAACAGAAGAAGTCCATATACTCAGTGGTGATATGCATTACCACTAGACTTGGAGAGAAAAAGTGAGCTGGAGACATCATACTGCTGCTTGTATGAGGGATTTTTCTACACTCTAACCAATCCCTTTATAGGCTGGAATGTTCACTTACTAGTGATTGGTGGTTTTCACCTATTGTATGTGATGACAACCTAGCTGTCCTCATAGATACACATCTTACAGTAGCCCCTAATTTCCACCAGTGACTGAAACCTTCTTCCGTTACAGCAAAACACATACCTTCATCCCTTCCCCAAGAGAAAGATGAGCAGGCATAGCCTTTTCACTACTCCATTTCCCAGTTCCCATCTCTAGTATCTGAACCACTAGTCAAATTTGGGTTACCTGGGTAACAGTCAGGATTTATCTTCCTATGTCGTTAAACTTATCAAGAACAATATTTCAAAATAAACTTTAAATACCCAAGTCAGTTTCCTTGGCAGTACTATGTTTTTGCATGGACAGGTTCTAACTTGGATTTAGATTTAGTTCTGCAAGAATTTAGCAATGATCCCTTCCCACTTCAATTTACATGGGAAATATCTAAAATTGTAAATTTTTTTGACTTGTAGTTATTTAGTAAATAGGTTGTAAAGTAATCCTTGCAACTAATGAAAAATGTTAGTGCTTGAGGCATACTGCTATTTGCTACCAGGTGTCAATCTAAAATCCAGTTAGATGCCATTCTGTTTGGTAAGTGTATGCACATGAAGTGTAACTGCTCTGATGAAACTTTAGAAGAAAAAATATATTAAACACCATCAGCAGACTGAATAAATAAGGACTATACAGAAAAAAGAATGCTTGCAAGCCCAGCAAAGAGTGTCATGAAGTGATTGATGTTCTTTCCTTTTTTTGCAGGCACTATAAGTGACATTTTCAAGCAACATTCAATTGAGTTTCAGTGCAGTGCACTGTACATGCTACAGCATATGGTTACATGTCAAGTGAAGCATGGACCTATATTTTATAGGAACTGAAATATGTTATTAAGTGGTCACACTGAGAAAATATATGATGTTCTTCATCTCACATTGCTGCAGTCCTAACACTTGGGTAGTCCGCTCCGCCCCCGGCCCGAGGGAATGATAGAGTGTCGCTGTCGGTCAAAATGCACACATGACACACATCAAGTGGCCAAATGGTGCCATGACCCGCCATTCGCATATCCTCAGTCTTGCCGCCGCGTCCGCGAAGCAGTAGTGCGTGTAAAAGTAGGTTGGTTGGCGTTCTGAAATTTGAAGTCAGAGTTTTTCACCCCTAATCAAAAGTTATTATACCTGCTAGAATATTTATTTTGTTTTTCTTGCCCTGTACTTTTACCCCGGATGTCAGAAAATGTATGTATTCTGTTTTGGGAAACAGATACCTCGTTCACCTCATATGGTACCATACATTGTGTATGCCTGCCCGGAGGCCTGATTGTTGTTGTGTTGTGCTCGACAAGAAAACAGATTTATTAAACCATTCAGATTAGATTAGAGCGACGGTTAGTATTTTTGGGAAGCGTGTAAATCAACACGCCGTCGGCGCCGCTCCGGCGGCCCCGCCTGCCGCGAAAAGACAAAGCAAGCCTAGAGCGGAAGAACCGGGTGGAAGAACCCGTCCCGGTGGGCTATCGTTCTTTGGGCGGTGGTTCTACCAGTATCTTGTTTCTATTCTCAGGAGCAGGGGATTCTTTACAAAGACAAGATGTGTTACAGGAGGTGGGTAGAACAGGCTGAAGGTAGTTTCAGGTAGCTTCTCTCCCTTCCTTTCTAAGGTCCCCTCCCCTCCTCTTTTTCCCTCCTTCTTCTAGAGGCCCTCCTTCTGGTTAACTTGTCTTCTTTCTCCCAGGGTCTCCTCTCACTCAAGTGCTCAAGAAACTCATGCTTAAGAAACATGGAAATGATTAGAGGTTCTTATTATAGTTCGATGATTAGGGGAGTACCTAGTGATAAGAGAGTTGAGAGTAGGAAGCAGAGCCGAGAGTTTCTGAGTCTGTTAGGAGGACTCTGAGTATCCTCTCCTTATTCTGATTCTGATGTAGATGACGCCTCACCTTCAAGATTTTCCTTTTTCAGATTTTTCTTTCATTCCATGAGCCTGTTCCTTCTGATAAAGAGGCAAGGGCTTTGGATATATGGGGGAAAAGGTGTATACTTCTTCCACTTCTTTGATGATGTAGGGCTTGAATCACAGTTTCTACATGTTGAAAAAAAAATCTCCTTTCTTTCACAATTGAACAGGATGATGCTGGATGCTCTAGTATTGAGTTGAGGAGGAAGAGAGGATTTGTTGTTTCTTCACAGGTGGAGAACAGGTGGGTCCTTGCAATGTGGTTGTGATGCTGATGCTGTACAGGCCTCTTTGGGGTGGCCTGCACGCCTTCTTCATGAGGCACGCCTGCCGAACATGTAAAGACAAGAACTTGATGCTCTTTACAATCTGATGTGATTTTTTATCAATGGTATAGTTTGGTTGAAAATGGAGGAGTGTTTTTAAAGAAAATGGAGGATTAAAGCCAAGCTCAGGTAATGCTCCAAAGTTTAGTAGAAATTGGCCTAGCCCAAAGAGACTTAGTTTTCTTATTCCTACTAAACTGTGTATTCTCCCATTCTAGGGTTGCCAGAGCCTTCGTCTGGCAGCACCTTTGGGAGGAAGGCTGCACTTTTCAAAAAGAAATTGGAGTGTTATTACCACAAGGGAGTTATATGGGATACAGGTGTTCCATTCTAATTGACAATTTCCTTGTCGTGGTACATCACCGCGGCAGGAACACATTCCATTCCTCCTATACAAAGGCTAGAAGCTTAATTTCTCTGTTTCTCTGCAGTGGGGCCATTCAGCGGTTCCTGTGCCAGGAGCCTAGCCTAGGATTTTATCCTGTTCAGCAGCAAACCCAAAGGATCCCCATCAGACCACCACCCGATCTTTTGGTATTTCGACACCGATAGTGGTCCTGGGAACTCCAGAATGTTGTCTGTACAACAGCTTTTTTAAACCACCAGCTGCTGATCACTGGATGGTAACTTTTAGATCTCAGGGATCAAGTGGATGTTTCTTTCGCTCAGTTGGGTTGCAGGAAGTATCTGATGCCTTCCACCTTCATTCTCCTGCCACAGTCTCCTTGAAGGTTTGACAAGACAAGCCAAGGCCTTATTGATAGCCCAGACGTGCAAAAGTTCTGGCTCCAGTTGCATTACTGAGGAAAAAGGAATACAAATCTATCCTTACTTGATTGACTCTCTGATTCTGGCTCAAAGTCTCAGACTCTTACAAGTCACCTCTGTGAATATGTGATAGCAGTGCTATCTTAACTTTCATATTCTGTGAATAAAACAGCAGGTCCTTTTCAACTCTCTCAACAAGTTTTGAATGTGTGTGAGACTGAATACAGCAGCCCAGAATGTGAACCCAACCCCGACAAACAAAAGAGTCTATCCCTTTACTTCAGTTAACTATCTATCAGTCCGTGCTGACTGCAAGGACAGGCCTTTCACTATCTTACTGAGTTATTGGACAAAGGTTTGTCTTTCTCCATTAAAGATTCAAGCTGCAAGCAATTTCAGCTCAATGTGATTGTACACTTTTCACCATTGTTTTGGACACTGTCATTCCAGCAATTTCTTAGAGGGCAAAGAACATAAGACCCCAATGAGAGTGGGTCTAAACTCCCTGCTTGGGACCTCAATTGCCTACTTTTATGCAGATCCCCAAAATAAAGGGGGAAAAGATTGCACACTTTAGATGTACACAGGCAGTTAGTTATTTATTATTAAAAGCAGAGGATTTTAGGCAGTCTCGCAGCAGTGTTTGTTTTTTTTTTCTTTTTGAGTTCCTAGGCCAGGGTGAAAAAACAAACTATATCTAAGGATTATTGCATTCTGTTATTCCCATCATGGCAAGGAGATTCCAGCTGGGATTAGGGCCATTTCCACGAGGGCTACTGCACTAACACAGCATTTAAGGGGGGTGGCAACTAAGGATATTTTTGAGGCAGCTGGAGTGGTTCATGCTGCTTCCAAGCATTACCCCACCTTTTCCTCTCTATTACCCAGGGCTGGTTTTGCCACTGCTGTGTGGCAGGGCATTTTGGCAGGCAGCTCCTGCGCCATCCTCCTTACCTCTGCTTTGGGATTCTACCCAGTTGTTAGGACTGCAGCAATGTGAGAGAACATAAGTGCTTTTTGTTTGTACCTACCATAAATGTGAAAGATCACATCCACATTGCTGCAGTCTACCCTCTCTCCCTTCCTGTGTTTAGGGGTCAGTCAAATGCTTTTGACCGACGCAGCCTTATAACTCTTATTTGGGCCGACTGGGACAGGACAGCGGTGAACAGAATGTTAGGACTGCAGCAATGTGGATCTTCGAACATCTACATTTATGGTAGGTACAAAACTGTACTTTTACCTTTCTTTTCTTAAATTAACTTTTTCAAAATGCAGAAAGAGTGATCACAAAATCAGTAGTGGCAGAGCCAGAGCATGGTCAAATAGGGCCCTAGACAGGATAATGGATCCCCACCCCCCCACATCCATTCCAGTGTCCCATTACTTTGTTATTGCTCCCTAGTTACCATAAACACTGTTCGAACCTGCCAGTGTGCATACTATTTTCTTTATTTCTACAATGATAACAGATATTTGGATTTAATTTACAACTTTTATTTCACATTTTATAGCACAAACACTGATAGCCATTTTCTAAACAAACAATACAGTCTCACAATGAAAATAGACTTAGAATGACCAGTAAACGTCTTTGCCTTTAAACTGACAATCATTGAAATAGCATTGAACCCACATTCAAAGAAAATGCATCTGGCTAGTGGTGGATTAAGTTTACTTTTTATTGTTTTCAAACCACAGGCTTCTTACCCACATTTGTAGGACCATGCATACATGCATATGTTCATTGATTCATTTTCCTGATTGTATTAAAATATATTTCTTGTATAAATTAGCACCACTTTTTAGAGTGTTTTAAGTTTGTAATTTTGAACATTTTTCCAGTAAGCAATGAATGAAAATGTATGAACCAATAGTGACAAAACTTACCCATTTCAGAACATTTCAACCATAAAGATCCACTCAAACAATCCACAAATATCAGTCAATGTGCACAATTTCTGCAGAAGTAAAAGTTATCTGAATAAGTCCAAATTAAAGAGATCTGTAACTAATGAAGGGGTTGCACTGGCAAACAAGTTTACATTTCAGTGTTTCATCTACAAATTCAGAGCCTGCTGCTCTGAAAGAATTGACAATGCTACATTAAAAAAGTTGATAAGCTGGTAATATAGCAATAGAGAATGGCTGACACACTGACAACTAGTTTATAGTTACTAGGCATCTTATCCAAAGGAGGACACACTCAGGAGTGCAGCACCCCCCCCCCTTAAATGGTACTGCAGTATCAGAAATCCATCTACATTGGGGTAGGAGAAGAACCCACAGCCTTCTGCACAAAGTTAAGTATGCTACCTGCTGTGCTACTAACACAACTTTCAAATGCTACTGCACAAACAATGACTGACATTTGCTAATAAAAAAAAAAAAAAAAAAAAAAAAACAGCTGCATATATTAAACAGACTTAGCATGAGCAACAGCAAACTTCTCTTCCCTTGAAATGTACAGTTCCTTGAAAATGCACCGAAACGTAAAATTCATTGAAAATGCACTGGAATTCACAATTACTTGAGCAGTCAGGTAGTTGGTGTAGAGGATTCAGGCTCTTGTCTCCTGTAAACTAGGAACAGGGATTGAGCTTGAATAAATTAATTGACTAACCTGCCATCCTTAACTAGAGCATTTTACACATGCATACACCAGCAACAAGTTTAAATTCCCCATGTGCAGAATAAAGCAGGAATGTGTTTACATTCCATCCATGTTGGTGGGCATCATACAAAAGATGCACGCATGTATACAGAGTGCACGTGTCTTCTTAAAAAAGAAGACACTCCATTAAAAAAAATGATTTAATTCTTTTTAATTGTTTAATTAAAAAGTCAGTGTTGCAGTCTCCTGGCCAGCCAGCCACCCCCCCCCCCCCAGCTAGTGGGCCCTATGCAACTGCCTAGGTCGCCTAGTGCTGCATCAGGATCTGAATGGTGGATCATAATAGGTATGAGGTGCCCACAGTACCAGGGGATTCAAAGATGGCAATCCAGTATACTGCAAAAGAGATACCTATAACTAAATAGCTGTAGTTAAAGTCATTACACTGCTACCATATTTTAATTAGGTTGTGTGTCAAATGTAACAGTTGCTCAGGTTATAAGCATGTTTAAAAAATACAGCATTTAAATGTCACCATGAGTATTTTGTTATACTCTGATGATGGTTATCTGTCTTTGTTCATGCACAACACCAAATGGTGCCCTATGATGGAAAATGAGTCACAGGTGCATACTGCACATGTGTGAGCACATTCAGGTGGTTGAGATAATTGTAGTATTTATTTAAACATAGAAAATCCTCTTTCTGCTTTATAATAGTGATAGTCCCTAATCAAGTCATTTAGTTTGCAACTTTAATACCAATAACCCATGCCGTACAATGGAAAACAAGTTATCTTCAGTAGGGTTTCTTAATTTAGCAATGTTTTACTAGGACCAGTGTATGTGCAGAAATGTGGGAGAACTGTAATAAGAAGGTTATGTGTATGCTTACTTAACCATGAAACCCAGTACTCGGTGTAAAAAGACAGGTTTTATTATAATAATTTAAAATAGAAAAATCAAGTCAAACTGTGACTGTCACTTCCATATGAAAATTTCAACTATAAATAGAAAATCCACACATATGAAGAATACAAACAGACCAATAAAAGACATAATAAAATACCTAAAAATCGTATAATATGGGAATTTCATTGCTATCAGTGCTTAGGGAAGTCACAGTCTTCTGAGTGGATTATTGCAAAACTTGCAAAGTCAAAAGTCAAAGTCAAAGTGAACTTCATTGTCATTCAGACTGTACAACAGTGCAACTGAAGGAAATTGTGTTACTTCAAACTCAATGTGCATACAACATATACTGATAATACTAATACAACAATAACACATATACTAATACTAATGCAACAATAACAACAGTAAGCCATTTATGTAGTGCAGTAATAAGTACAATGACATGCACCAAGACTATTCCACTTACATGTCTTCTTCAGTACCCAAAATATTGCTCAGATAATATATTGCACAGATCAGAATCAGACAGATTTCAAACTTCACGGAATGCTGACTTGGCATATTGCACAGAATGTTAACTTAGCATCGTTAATATTGCACATAAGGTATAAGATTGTGCTTTCATAGAGTTATTGCATATGTCTGTGAATTACTATAGCATTGTAACTCTAGGCCTTGATGACCACCATGGTGTAAATTATTACTGGAGTTCAGAAGTCTGACGGCTTGTGAAAAAAGCTTCTATTAAATCTGGAGGTTTTGCAACACAAGATACGATATCTCCTACCTGAAGACAAATGCAAAAACAGATCATAGGCAGGGAGAGTGCAGTCTTTGACTATATTCATTGCTCTGCTGAGGCACTGAGCAGAGTACAAGTCCTGGATAGATGGGAGATTGTACCTGATAATTCTCTCTGCCACTTTCACCACACTCTGGAGAGATTTGTGATCTGAAACCATGCAGTTTCCAAACCACACTGAAAGATTACTAGTCAGAATGCTTTCAATGATACTCCTGTAGAAGGCTGTGAGAACTGAAGGTGGTAGTTTTGCTCTCCTCAACCTTCTTAGAAAGTGTGGACACTGTTGGGCCTTCTTGACAATGTGATTAGTGTTTACTGATCAAGTCTTTGGTGATATGCAGCCCCAGGAACTTGGTGCTCTTCACCCTTTCCACTGTTTCTCTTTGATTGTGAGTGGAGAATGAGCCTTGTGTCCCTTCCTGAAGTCTACTATTATCTCCTTTGGTTTATTCACATTGAGAGCCAGATTGTTGTCACACCAGACAATCAGATGGTTTAACTCCTTTCTGTAGGCTTTTTTGTTATCATTGCTGATGAGACCCACCACTGTAGTATCATCTGCAAATTGAATAATTACACATTATGTTGAAGGGTACAATATCTGAAGCTGGCCTGGATATCGTTCTCCCATCTGCATGTCAAAAGCACAAAGATTTGAACGTGCTTAAAATCAAATCACACGGATTTAAAAAAAAAACTTTTTTTGCAGGGAGAAAGCCTCCCTGCACCTCCACATCCACTGATAATTAGAATGCACTACGGTGGGGAAAGGGCAAATTCCCCAATCCCTACTGTACTGTGATCTCATGCACAGAAACAGAGGCAAAGTTCAAAAAGTTCATATTCAAACACTGCAGCCAATAATTCAAGCACACAGCAATGCCCAAACTAACATATCTCTCCATATAACCTCTGGAAACTTCTTATCTTATCCCCTCCTAATAAACACCCATCATACATAGGGACACAACTGGATTGGATTGCAACCCTGGTGGTCATTATCCTAGTATATACCTGTGAACCTATGAAAATATGTGTATATAACAGTAACTCAAATAAACTTGCTCTGGATTTCCAAATAAGTCATATAGTAAATGGCTTTCATTTTGCATGATTATTTTAGTCAGAAAAAAGTATTTGTGGTGGAAAGATGGTTAAAAGATTACTTAAATTTGAGAAAAATAGTTGAAAAATCAGTCTTTGTTCCTACATGGTCTTAATAATTCAATTGATAACAGGCATTTTTAAAAATCCTGAAGAAATTGAAAGTTGTCATTGTAGCTTATTCTCTCATTTAATTAACACTGTGATGTGTCTGGTTATAGTAAAACAGGTTCATAGTTTGGTACTAGGCTATCAGTCCTAGGGCCTATACAAGCCTAGCCATAACAATTCCCTAGCTATTCCTTCCCACAATATTTACTTCCCTGGACCCCTGTCTAGCAGGGCAACTGACTTGATCCCTGGGGTAAATTTCCTATCTCCCATCCAATCTAAAATCTTTAAGGTACGGAAACATATATGTATACCCACAAAAACACTTGCCAGGAATGAGATTCAAACCTCTACCTATGTAGTTATTTTTACTACATTGTAGTTATTTTTACTACATTGTTCCACATTTATCACACATGCCACAGAATGTGATATTTAAATAGTACTTTGAAATTCTGTTATTTCACCCTTGAAAAATGTGAGGCAGAAGCAGCAAGTCATTGATGGGAATCTGCCAATAAGCATTGAAGTTGAAGTGCTACTTTACATATGTGTGTGTGTGTGTGTGTGTGTGTGTGTGTGTGTGTGTGTGTGTGTGTGTGTGTGTGTTTATGACGCTGCAGTACATCTAAGCATATGAGCTCAGTTCACTAGTAATTCTCTGATACAAGATCATATTGAAAGCTTTGAACAGATCCAGAATAGTCCCACCAAACAGGTGCCTCATATTCATCCATCCACACTCCCCTTTTTCCCATTTTTGCACATGGGGTCTGGGTGCAACTTCAACAGTAACAATCATCGACAGCCAAGGTTTTTACAGCTGATGGCTAGCTGCCCCATATCTATGTTTCTATAAATGATATTTGTGACAAAAAGAATTAAATCCAGTGATGATCAGAGCCTCCTCTATTTAAAAAGAGCTTTTTGGTGTCATACATGTTGTCTCTTATGGTATGCCCAACTGCCTTGTGGATGTGAACAATCATTAGGCTCAGGCTTGAGTCCTGTGGACTCAGATCTTTTTCCTTTCATGCTGGTGACTTATGGGATTTGTTAAAGAGGCAGCTTTGCAAGTTAGGTTCTCTGTACTCTTTTAGGAGGAGCCCTACACTCATCTACTCCACAGGACAATTTAGGAAACTTTTTTGTTTTTATTTTTAAATATTAGTATTTTAATCTAGCAAATAATAAGTCAGTCAATCAGGTCTTTATTTATGTGCCTGACGGGCTCAATGACTTGATCATTGGCTGGAATTTTATTTGTGCATATTGTTTTGTGTCTATTTATTGTAATGTACATAGTTACAGGCACACAAATAAAGACTTGATAGACTAACTGTTTAATTGTTTAATTGCTTTCTAGAACCCTTGTCGATTCTCATTTAGAAGATCATAGCTTTCGGTATGGCTTTTTAACTGGCAGAGCACGATTTTTCCAACACCTTCAAAAGAGTAGAGAAGAGTAAAACTGGTCTATATGATCCAGAATTGTAGGCAGGTCTGTAATTAAGAAGGAGAGTGACAGCAGAAGCTTTCTAGATATCAGAGAAGAAGCCAATGGAGAAGAAGAGGTTCATAATGTGCCTCAGTGGATAATGGTGAAAGTTATGCATGTACTGCTGAACTTAGGACAAAATTCACCTGTACCCATTTTTCCATACTTTGAAATAGTTTAGTTAATTGACCTTTTAAAGTGTCAAAATTCACATGAAAAAAGACCATATGACCGACATTTTAAAAACTTGAATGGATTATACTGAAATAACAGTTCAGTGGGGCAGTAGTATACCAAGGGTGGGGTGAGAGGGGCAACTGCCATGGGTGCAAAGTATTGAGGGGGATGTGATCAGCCAACCCCAATCTCTCGTTAATGTAATACTGGCTTTTAAAAGTCAGTATTGGATTTGCGGTCAACCCTGAGCGCTAACGCTCCATGTCTGATCTAAACTGTAGCAACTGCTTATTACATTGTAGCAAGCAGTTTGCTACAGTTCAAAAGTAAAAAAAATGTAGCAAGCAGTTTGCTACAGTTTAAAAGTAAAATAAATAAATATATATTTTTACTAAAAACCTGAGTGCTATAGGGCTCCATGCAGGCAGTGTATAAACTTTAGCAACTATTTGCTACATTTGTAGTAAACAGTTTGCTACAGTTTAAGAAAAAAATATTTTTTGTAAACTAAAATATGAGCACTGTAGCATTCCATGCAGGCAGGGTGTAAACTGCAGCAAATGTTTACTACAGCAGAAGTGTATTTGGTTCAATCAGTACCCTGGGCTGGTACTATGAACCAGTGTCCTGGCTGATACATTGGACCAGTGTCCCACCGCAAAAAAAAAAAAAAAAAAAAAAAAAAAAACAACTTTACTGCAATAAGTCAATTCCTATATTGAAAGTGATCGGCTTGTCAGAGTTACTACACTACCCCAATCTCTTCCATTGAAGAGTGAAAAGAAAAAAACAGACAGACATTTTGGTTATTGGCATTCCAACCTGGTGGTCAAATGTATGACCCCCACCCCCCACCCACCCCAGACATTCAGGCCCCATTTCCGCGCCCTGCCTACAGCCCTCCTTCAACACATTTTATTAAAAAAAAAAAAAATCTTCTTTTAAACGGTAGCAAACTGTTTGCTAGAAATGTAGAGTTCACTGCAAATGTGGGGGGCAGTTGACCTTGACAGAGCAGTTTTTAATATCTTCCAGTCTTATTTATGTTTGAAGACATGTGACAATGTAAGACTGACAAGTGGAACAGGACTGCAGTCTTATGGAGCTGAACCAGTCTCTAGCGGTGAAGCAGACACTGAGTTCTTGGTTAAAGTCCCTGGTTATAGATTAGCACATGTTCACCTCCTCAGCTAGTGTCATGAGTAGTGGATAGTGAAGAAGCAAGGAAACACTGAGTGCATGCATATGCAGGATGCTGGGCTTCCTCTCTATGACAGTATGAAGTGGTCAGAGGTCCAGAACATTTTTGTAGTACAGCTGCTGCTCTGCTAGATATAGAATAGTCAATAAGGTAGTTCAGGCATGTTATAAGGATGTCTCTGGGATCCTCAGAATGAGTTGAACTTTCTGTCTGGGAAAAGGAAGGTTTAGCCTTGTGAACTATGAACTCACTCTGGCAATGACCAGGAGAAGGTGTGAGTGAGTGAGTGAGTGAGTGAGTGAGTGAGTGAGTGAGTGAGTGAGTGAGTGAGTGAGTGAGTGAGTGAGTGAGTGAGTGAATCAGTAAGTGGGCTCATGCTATTACACTTGTCACTTTTGGCAAAACAACTAGAATAAAAAAAAACACTGAAATCAGCTTTCATTAAACCTTCCACAAAACAACATTTCTTCAGGAGGACAACCTTCCTGTACTACCACATCTCCTACTTAAATATATTAACTTCATGGTCTTATAACTTATACACCTTGCAAGTATAAAACTGTCCTTACACTACATTTGTATTACTCTTCTCTGATAAAAATAACTGCACTGAAGCCAGGAGTCAGAAACATATACACACCAGCACAAATTCCAACAAAATAAAATAAAAAATCAAAATTAAGCAGAAAATACTCCTTACAGTTTATATCTTCTGTTCAAAAATACAAATATGTAATGCTTCCAATACTGCACTCCTGCACACTGCTTCAACAAAAATGTGTTGTACTTTAAATATTATTGTAAGAGGATGAGCAGTGAAATATCACACTGTTAAATAATGAAACTGTTAAGCTGACAAGACACAATACTGATTGTAATAGAAACAGAAAAAAATATTTGTTGCAAAGGGTAAGCTCACTGCACAATCACACCTCAGCACCTGTAAATACACTATCTCCAATCTACTACTGTCTTTCGGCTTTTCCCGGTTAGGGGTCGCCACAGCGGAACTCCGGTCCGCTAATGATTGGCAGTAAATTTTTATGTACTGGCTTGCCGGGCCTAATGCACAACCTTCAACGAAGGAACGCCCATTCACGCATGTCGACACACAGAAGACGCTCTAACTGAGAATCGAATGTGCAACGTCTAACTGTGAGTCGACAACGCTACCGAAGCACCACCACCGCAGTACTTAAATACACTATCTCCAATACTGAACAAAATTAGACGCAATGAGAAACTTTCTTACCCCCACAGTTCTGTGATCTAATTTCAGTGACAATATTTTATCTAAAAACAAGAGTTGTTTAAAAATAATTAACTAATCCTGTTTCAGGTAAACTATTTGTAACCATACCCAGGTATTCCTGTAAACTTTTTTCAAATGTAACAACATTTTGGTATTTTCATACTTTTCAGTTTTCTTGTTTCATATGCAGAGTTGAAACTAGGGTTACCACCTGTCCCACTTTGCGAGGGACAGTCCCTCTTTGGGTGGTTGTGTCCTGGCCAAAAATATTAAAAATGGCAAATGTCCTGAGATTGCAGGACATAATTATGTCCCATATGTAATGTAATAGTTGCATAAAATAGTTATTTCTGTATCTAAAATACCTACATGTTACAAGAAACAGGATAAACAACTAAACTACTACAAGAATAAGCTTTTATTTAGGCAAAAAGGAAAGTTCTATCCTTTGTACTGACCATGGGTTTGTGTCAGCCTGTAAAATCTGATGTGTGTCCCGAAAATGTCCCACTATGGCCATTTGAAAAGGTGGCAACCCTAGTTGAAACACTATTAATACAAAGACAACACATTTATCAAAATGAAATGCATTAAGCATGCTTCAGTCCTTGCTACTCTGTAACATCTTGCTGTCTGTCGTAGTAATCTTCCACATCTGGAGTATTTGTCAAAGTCTCTAGTCTGTACTTCCAAATGCTGATGTGCAAGAAATGGTACATCTACTGCAGATTCTTGATATGTCTCTTTGGATATCTTCTCAGACAGCTTTTGGTTTCAGTCTTTAGATGAAAGTGACTGATTTGTGGTCTGACTTGACCAAGAATGATTTTCTCTTGCAGGTCTGTCTTTTGTATTATTGACTAGCAGGAAACCAGATAAATCTAGGGGCAGTGGTAACTGTATGCATTGCCCACAGCACAATGCACTCATTTTTATTTTTAACAGTGATTAGGAGCTTGGCCTTTAGCAGCGAGTTGAAATAAATTTCTGTTACTGTAACCATTTTTACAGCACTTTTGACAACCACACATTTTAAATGACCACCAGATGTTGCTATCTGTTTGGGGATGGGGGCAGTTAGGATGATCACAATAAAGTGATCACTACTTTGGCTTGATGGGGGGGGGGGCTATGAAGAGAGAAGTGTAAAATGAAAGAAAAATGTTAGTGGTTGTATTTTACATATATTTTAATTTCAAGTTGGATTCCTGATTTGTTAGTCTGCTTCTTATTTATTTCCTGCCAACATGAACAAGCCAAAATGGCAAGTGTAGAAAATTCTTATTTGGAACTTGTGCCTAATATATAAAGGTACAAATAAACAGTCAGGAGATCTTAGCTAAATTAATGATGTAGTGTTTATTTTTTAATTGATCAATGACTGTATTTTAGTTGTTACAATAATGTTGCACTTAATCAAAAATGGTATAAATGATTCAAGCTTTTTATGGTTCGTGGAGACAGGACCTTAATTTCCTAGTCTCCCACATACATGTGTATGCTCATGCTCTTTGCAATAAATTAGATTATTATTTTCTGCTGAACTGTGTTGTGTAAAAGTTTTTTGTAGCATAACAGTTTGGTGCCATGAAGTCTTGGATTTTTTGAGCTGTTTGTCTGCCACTGGACCCATTGAGACAGGTTTTCTGTTGGGCAAGTTTCTTTTGTGTCAGTACATAATTTTGTTTCGCTCACCTTCGGCAGAATTTGTAGTCTCTAAAGGTAAGCTTTACTAACAACCTCTATATTAGATACAACTGTATGTGAGTCGGGAAATTGCATGAGAGTGGGTAAATTGTATGTAAGAAATAACTAATCAGTTAAAATAGCAATTCAAAATTTTTTTTTGTATGAATCTGGGTTTTAATCACAAAATAACAAGGATAGAGTATTCCTCTCGTGTATGAGAGCAAGTTTTTAGGGAGAACAGAAAACAATAAAGGAGTATAGAGGATTCCTTATTAGTATTAGAGTGGGTTTAGAATCATAGTTGCATACCTGTCCCTTAGGTATGACAGTGTTTTTTATCATGGATGCCAGTGCATGTGTTTTAAAAGAGCTGGAGTATGGGACTCCAGTGAGACATATATGTAATAAGTATGGTTGAGGCTATAAATATTTGATAAAATGGTCTGAGCTCACTAAAAAGTATAGCACTTTACAATTTCTGAAAAAAATGGACTTTTGATAAGACAATTTTAGAAAATCTTAAAAATAAAATGAAACAGAAAGGAATTAAAGTACCAGCCTTTAATTGGTCAGCTTTTAATGACCAGTAAGAATAAGCCAAAATAAGGAAAAGGAATCTGTAGTTAGAAGCTTAAAGTACAATTCAGCTAGATTAAAGTTCCAGCTGCAGGCAGCTGATAGAAAAAATAACCTTATATCAACTTCTCAACATGGCTTTCGGCCCTCCCATAGTACCACAACTGCATTACTGTCATATATCAACATATTCAACACCCATAGAAACAATGGACTTTTTGTATCATCTGTTTTCTTAGACTTATCAAAAGCCTTTGATATGGTCAACCACAGCATGCTTCTAAAAACGCTACCCTAAACATAAACTCCCACATCATATTGTGGTTCAACAGCTATTTAACTGGCCATCAACAAGCAGTGCTCTGGGAAGACCAACTATCCTCCCTTCTACTTGTAACTATAGAAGTACCTCAAGGCTCCATACTTGGTCCTTTACTATTCTCCTTATTTAAAATAAATCAAATAGCTGCATCATCTCTCTCTGCTTCTATAGTGCAATATGCAGATGACACTACTTTCATATGTGCTGCCCCTACCTTAAGGGAACTTCAAATAATAACACAGGATAACTTTACTCTGGATGAAGCACGGTTTTCTAGCATTAAACTTCTACTCAACCACAAAAAAACAAAGCTAATTCTTTTCGGTCCTGGCAGATAACCTGTACTAAACAATTAAGTCAAAGGACAATACCACAATCACCCCAACAACACACTAAACTACTAGGAGTAGTAATCGACAACAATCTTAGATTTGACGTACACATAGCCCAAACAATCAAATAGGTAAACAAAAAGCTTGGTCTCTTGTATAGGAACAGGCAATTCATAACCAGCTATACCAAAGCCACCATTGCAAGAACTCACCTATTATCCACCCTACTTTATGCCTCCCCAGTACCGACTAATGTTCGTTGTAGCGAACAAAACAAAATGGCATCTTGCTATATTAAGTTTGCTACAGGTGCCTCTAATAGATCCTGTCACTGTCTCTCCCTCAAACAGCTCAAATAGATTGAGTTACCCCAACTACTACGTACGACTCAACTCTTTACAGCCCACAAACTGTACTACCTCCCTGATAAAACTCCAGCACTACAGGAACTAATACAGCCCTACACTGCCACTCGAACCTTAAGATCAACAGACCAAAATCTCATAAATATCATCAAACACAAGAATGTAGCAGGTAAAACACTTTTGGCTGTGCAATAGCAAAAATCTGGAACTCACTCCCAAAGCACATAACTTCTACCAGCTCTGCTTCACTGTTTAAGAAACTACTCAAAACCCACTATATTACCAATTGGCTGTGCCCATACGACTCCCCAGACTTATCCACTTACATTGAAGGGTTGCAAGGATTCTGCCAAAGATCACCCCGTTACCTACTACTACCCTCTGAATACTTTTATTCCTGCCAAACAAATTTTTCTAAAATAATTTTTCTTGCCAAACAATGTTTTACTCTGTTGCTGTTGATATATACTTCAATGAAGAAATGTTAAATATGGTCCTATATATACAATTGTATGCCTTATGACTACAGTTTTGTAAAAAAAAAAATATATATATATATATTTCCCGGTCAGCAAATGTAAAATAAAAAAAAAATAAAATAAAAATAAATAAATATTACAAAAATGTGCAAATGAAAAATTTCATTCCTGCATGATGTATCCTTTAAAGGCAATTAGAAAAACTATCATTTATGCAGTCAGAATCTTCAGATGATGACTGGCCTCTGATCCCTTCTGTCCCTCCTCCACCTTATGATCAACCTGCTTCTTATGAAGATGATAGCTCTCCCTCTCTGAGAGGGCAGGTGGAAGTACACCTTGCTGAAACACCTACTACTTCCCCAGACACAGTAAAAGTACTTCTACTCATCCAGATTTAGACAACAGCGACAACTAACAACAACCGCAATACCATCAGATCAAATGTTAATAAGAATAGCCACTAAAGGGAAACAGTCATATCACAAATATAAACACGGAGCTAGCACAAAGCATGTAGGAAAACTAAAATGGTTTTCTAAAAAAAAGTGCTTCACTTAAAGCTAATACCTTAAAGAAGATTAAACAATTGGTTGCACAGTTTCCAGTAGTTACTGTTGGTGAAGAGTATCAGTGGATTCCCTCTTCTAAACAAAATACAGAGGAAGAAATAGACTCTGAATGTTTCCACTGATATTGATGTACCAATATACAAATGCACTCTTTAAGAGAGGTACCTAATCCTGCAGCCACTCTGGATAGTGAGGCCAAACCAACCATAAAATTAGTATGCCTGTGGACTGCAGTGGATTTCCAAACCATTGTAGATTCTCTCCCCCCAGTTCAAACACATTCCAGTAAATATGCCAAAGTACTAAAAGGACATGTAGTTGTAAAAGCCAACTATTGAAGACTTTAGAGCAGTTCTGAAAGCCTTACCTTAATACCCCATGGTATTTCAGAAAAATACAGGAAAAATCCAATGTAGGTGATAACATTCCAAAACACACAGACAATGGATTTCTTGCTGCAAGAAATAACTTATTAAAAGTTATTACTACAGCATGCCCCCCCCCCCCCACCAAGTGCCTAATAGGGAAAGAATTAAGGCTATTGTACAGAAAGAAATTAATCTATTGATGCATATTTGCAATGCATGATAGATGTATTTGAAGCCTTTTCTGGACATCCAGAATTTACAGAAGGAATGTCAGCCAGTAGGCTGTTGGCTGCTTTTGTAGAAGGCTTGTTACCTCCAATCTAAGAACAAATTAAAAAGGTTTGTTTAAATTGGCCAGGTTTAGGCATTGATGAAAGTTGTTAACCAGACACTATACGTAGCAGACAATATACTCAGAGAAGAAAAAGAACAGAAGAAAAAGTTAGTAGATATTCAGCTCAAACAGTTAAATATTGACTCATTGGGATGGGAAGGGGAAGAAGGAATCATAGAAAAAGAGAGAGTTTTAAGTTCTTCCAACAACCAGCCCAGGGACAATATCAACATAATTACTACCCCAGTGTCAACACAATCACCACAAGGTGAACTGTGTTTCTTTCATTGTTTTAATTGTGGCCAACCTGGACATTGGCAAAACAAAAGCCCACTTTCTCTACAACAGACAAATTTGCCAAATGTCCAAATACCACAGCAAGCAGAAAGACATCCTCTCATTTGAAATTCTGCTTGGCAGCCACCAGCATGGCAACAAACTCATTAGGACATCCATGAACAAGAACCATAGTTATTTCCCTTGATGCCAGTCAACCAAGGTCCTTTTGTCAACATTAGAGTGCAAAACTCATCTTTCCCTTTTCTTGTCAACATAGGAGCAACCAGATCTATGATTACTTCAGCAAATGCTGAAAATATCCCACTTTCCACCAAAACAGTTCATGGAGTGGGAGTGTCCAGAATTCTCTTAGACTATCCAGAAACAAAACATGTTTCTATTCAAACTGGTCTGCTAAAAGAACAACACACTTTTATTGTAGGAAATCCTGTCCTTTTAAATCTTTTGGATAGAGATTTGTTATGTATATTGAGATGTACCTTTTATTGTACCCCAGATGGTGTTTTTCTTGACATTTCAAATGGATTTTTAGGATTCTATTGGACCAATATTTGTGCAGATGAAGATGTGATTATGTGAGGTAGTGCCAGCTGTGCCAGGGAAAGTAGGGAAGTGCATGTGTAACATATACCAGCATAACTAGCTGAAGTGTTATAATGAATTTTATGCCATTTGAATATCAAACTGATTTGTACAGATGTTTGTGTTAAAAATATACTTGTAAGTTCCAAAGACATGCATCTGGAGCATTTCTCCCCGGGCCTCCGCTGAAAACAGGCTCTGTGGAACCTAGTCGGACATTCCCGGTTAACAAATGTTAAATAAATAAAATAAATAAATAAATAAGTTGCTTGTGTTAAAAAAGGTATCAACAGTAGGTCTTGCTGAACAGAAAAGAAATATACATGTATGTCAGACTGTATTGTTGTGACTGATGAAATGTATATATATATATATATATATATATATATATATATATATATATGTGTGTATATATATATATATATATATATATATATATATATATATGTGAAACTTGGTTATCCGATGCCCAATTAATACTCAACCCAAACAAAACTAAACTACTCATCTTCCAACCCACCAAACATACTCAAAACAACTCTCACTTTAACATCACAGCAAAAGACAACACCACTATATACCCAACTGAACACAGCAAATTGCTAGGAGTGGAAATAGACAATAAACTAAAATTTGATATTCACATATCCTTGACCATAAAAAAAGTCCTCAAAAAACTAGGAGCACTATACAGAAATAAGCAACTTCTCACCAAAGCAGCAAAGATTTCAATAGCAAATTCCCACCTTATCTCCACCCTACTTTATGCCTGTCCAATATATACCAACCTAAGGCAATGCGATCTAAACAAGCTAGAGACCTGCTACAACAAAATTGCCAAATTCACCACAGGGGCATCCTACCATAGTCACCACTGTCTCTCACTTGCTGAACTGGGCTGGCTTGAACTCCCTCACCTCCTTCAATGGTATCAACTCTCACTCGCCCACAAACTAGTAAATCATCCACTAAATGTCCCATCCCTCCAGAATCTACTCCAACCCTATCACACCACAAGACCACTAAGATCCAGCAACAAAAATCACTTGCAGATCACTAAAGCCAATAACTCTGCTGGTGAAGCACTATTCTCTTACACCATAGCCAAATTATGGAACTCCCTCCCACCCACAATTACCTCTGTACCATCATGCACCCACTTCAAAACTTTACTGAAAGTGCACCTAAAAGCATGCTAGCTATGCCCTTGCAACTCCCACTCTAATATCACCCTCATTATAGCAAGCTCAGATGCTCATAAGCCAGTATTTATTATACAGCAGGAACTTCTTCTTGTAACATTTGTTAATGTCTGTTATGTACTTCACAGATAAAGATTCTAGTTGTCTACTGATGTACTATGTTCTTCATCTGTAAATATGTTATAAGTAATTGCTATGTAAATTGTTAATCGCTATGTAATCCAAGGTAACTACTGTCTGTTTATTTTAACTGTGGAGCTTTTCTCCCCGGGCCTCCGCTGAAAATGGACCTACGTCCAGTCGGACACTCTCAGTCAACAAATATAAATAAATAAATATATATATATGTTAACAGAGGATGGTGGAAAAGAAGGGGTTAAAGTCAGCCCAGCTAACCTTAATAAAAATAGCCTAAAATTAAAAAACTTGGTTTAGGCCATAAAGATTTTATCTCACAGGCCTGAATGCAGCCAGAGACGCAATGTCTGAGCTGGGATCCCACTGCATTCAGGCCTGTAAGATAAAATCTTTATGGCCTAAACCAAGTTATTTAATTTTAGGCTATTTTTACTAAGGTGAACTAATTGCTACCCTGGGGTGTCAGAGAGTAGTTGGTTAGTCTCTACAGGAAAGATGAAAAGGTTGGAATTGTTTTACAGTCTCCAGATGCTGTAATAAGCCTTAAGTTCTAGGTGTGTATTGTGACACATCTGTGCCAGATCCTGGCTCAAGTTATTAGTGAAGAGGTAGTATGGGAAACACAGAATCAGATGACGATGTGATGTCATTCCATAGTCAGCAATGAAACTGTATTTAGATACTAGTGAGAGATGTGACAGATGACACTCAGCACTCTATTTTAGAACTGACAAGACCACTCACCCACTTCATAACTATCTAGGGAACAGTAATTCTTCAGTCAGTTAGAAAAATATAGTGAGATTAGCTAAAAGTATTGTTTTTCTGTATCTGTCCGAGTCTTTCCATCTCTGTTATTTTTTGTATTTCCTGTTAATTGAAACTCTGGTGTTTTTGTAAATGGATATTCAGTATTTTCTTGTTTTTATTTTATTATTTATTATGTATATCTAAACCTTTCATTGTGGATGGTCTTTTAGAAAAGATTTTAACTTTTGAGTTCTTGCATTTATTTAGTGGTACTGTGCCTTCATGCTCCTGAAAGTCTTGCTAATTGATTAACACTAGCATTTGTAAAAGTATTAATTCCACTAAGAGTAATTGGGTACCCTGATAAGGGCCTTAAAGTAGTTGGCTGGTGGCAGTGAATCTACCTTATATTCTAGGTGGAGGTGGCACAGTGGATGAATTGTTGGAACATGGGCTAAATTCTTGGCTATGCTTGTAAGGGACTCAGGGCCAATAGCCTAGTAACTTCCAATGATCGTAATCTGTGCCAGCCTTTCCCAGCTGTGTGTGTGTGTGTGTGTGTGTGTGTGTGTATGAAAACTAAATCTCAAAGAGTGTGTGTGTGTGTCAGCTACTTGGAACAGGGACACAGAGCACTGATTTCTGCAGACAGAAAGGTGCAGTGTTACTTGGGGTCTAGACAGGAACTCCAACCCCAGGACTGGAGTGTGCTCCCTGTATGCTCTTAATGGAAATTGTGCTTGGTGCAGAGAGCTGCATCTGAAAATACCGTATCTATTTTTTTTCTACGTGAATGCTCCCCACTGGTGAGGATTAAGGCTCCTTGATTACTGGCCCAGAGGAGGGATGTCACAGGAACTACTAGACTTTTACATGTGTAGGCAAAATTATTCCTCTAGAAGGATAAGCCCTGGTTATGATCCATATGATCTGTGTCGATTAACAGCCCAGACAAGTACAAGAGCTGGCATAGATAAGGAAGGAATGATAAGGCTTTGCCTGCTCATGCCTCTTTAGTGGGAGGGACTGAGATAACGTAGATGCATAGGCTTGGTATCCACAATGGACATCAGGCCTCACAACAGCAGTTGTACGAGGTGAGTGCTTAGATTTGGATAGCATTGCCATCTTAAGGAAAGGGATGCAGAAGCATCTAGACATGTCTCATAGAATGCCACTATAATATGCCCACTTAAAGGGTGATAGGACCTTCTCCCAAGTCCCACTCCCACAACAAGCACCAGCCTCAGTATGACAACCATTCCAGTTGTCCCACTCCATGGTTGATGGATAATGATTAAACCACTGCATGTCTGCCTGAAAGGCTAGGATCCTACTTGGTGAGGTGAAAGATGCAAGAAATGCCCCATGACAGTAATGTTTCCTGGAGGCAAGCCAGAGCTGTTGGCTTGAACACAATCACCAAAGCCAGTGGTGGGTCTTCCCCAACAAAGTATATATGACAATAGTCAAACTATTGAGTTGATGGTACAGAAGATACCTTACTGGGGGGGGGGGTTATTTTTTAATGCAATAATATTCAACAACCTGGTGACATTAAAGGAGAACTGTGCCCTGTATGCAATATTTCCTGTGGCATGCATGCACAAATATTAAAGAATGTTTTAGCTATTTCGTTACTTTAGTGCTATCTGTACGCCCTTCAGGTTCCTCATTGTTCAACATTCAGATGAAATTGACTTTATTAACTGATCGTTGTTTTCATTCTACTGAGGTTACAAGGTCATATGCTACGGAGAACCTGGAGATGCACAGCTCCATTTGCTGTATACCATCACCTACAGTTTCCCTCTCTCTCGGACCCTAGACCTAATGGGTTTGGGGAATTTACTGCTCCTTAAATTTGTAGGCGTTGAGAGAAGGCCCTTTATACCAATGATCAAAACCTCCCAACTGCCCAGATTTTCACAGAATGTCTAGATTTTTGCATCATATTTTTTAAGTCATTAAATAATGGCAGACATTTGAGTTTTAGACTTCATAATCTTCAAAAAATACATCTCAATGCAAAACATATTCTAGCAACTTTCTAAGTTTGTAAGACCAATATTTAAAAACATGCCGCTGATTTTAGTCCTTTGTACCCCCATTATTTTGGCTTTATTCACATTTCGTGCACTGATAGGTTAAGAGCTATGGTTTGCCTTACAAAAATCTTATTTAAGCATAATTTTGCAAATTTGCAACCAAAGACGAAATAGCTTATTTATAGTATCAAGTCTTTAAAAAAAAAAGTCCTGTGCATTCAGAAGCCACGTGACGTAGTTGAAACACTGGATGTAGTGCGATCCTATCTCGCCTACATTCGTAACTGATGGGCTCGGAGCCGAGAAACGGCTCCGACTCGGCCGATACACTAGCACGAAATCTTTGATTGGCTGGGCCAACCCCTCTATCCCAGGATGCACCACACCCAAGCCCCCAGATCTCGTTTGCCGCTTCTAGAGATACGACGTGGTCTCGAGTTGGCTGTGGCTAAGTACCCTATTTTTAGTCAAATGTTTGGCTTTTGGTGGGCTTTTTCTTAAGAGTTAACCAAAACAGCTATTTTCATAGCTATCTTGTTGTCTGATTGTGTATTGGTTGTTTCAGGATAAAGTTTGTTTTCTGTGGTAAATTCCAGGTGTTTGGTGGGCTAGGCCCGTTTAACTTAGAGGGCCTTAGCCCTACCTTTAGAGTATTTAAGTTAGAGCTCCACCCCCATTCCTTTCCTCCTTCTGTGTGTGTTTCTTGAGAATGTCTGGGAAAGAGCATAAGCCTTCTGGCTTCAAGAAATGTACCAAATGCGGATACAAAATGTCTATCACAGATGGCCATGACATCTGTGTTTACTGTTTAGGGGCCAAGCACTTGCAAGAGTCTTGCAGTGTTTGCCATGCCTTCTCCTCAAGAGTCCTCCAGGAGAGGAAAAATAAACTGATTTTAAAAGGATTAATCAGACCTTCCTTTGAAGAGGCTCTTCAATCTTCAGAGCCTCGTGGTAAGAAGAAGAGGTTGTCGGTTCCGACCAGCCCGTTGGATCCGCCGGCCAAAAGAGGAAAATCTATGTCTTCATCTTCGGCGCCATTGCCCTTAGAGCCGACAGATGAGAGACCAAGTTCTGCTTCCCCTTCCTCGTTTCCACGGGCTTCGGAGCCGAAGGAAAGGGGTTCGAAATTGGGATCTACCCCCTTGGCTCCTATGGCTTCGAAGCCGATAGACAGAGGGTCAGCTCCGGGACTGGTTTCTTCGGCTCCTACTTCATCGGCTCCGAAGGAAGTTTCGGTGTTTCTTGAGTCTGCCTTGGCTCCGATGTTGTTGGAGCCGATTCGGAGCCGAACTCCTACGGTGATTTTGGAGCCTATGGAGACAGTTTGTCGAGCCCCTTCTGTTTCCTTCAAATCCTCTAGGCTCTCTGATTCGGATCTGGGCAGGGTTGTCCAGAGGCTCCTACAGTCACCGGTCTTCTCCAAATTACTGTCGGCTCCAGCCCAGTTGGCTCTGGAGCCAGCCTTGCCTGTATCATTGCTTCCTCCTTCGACAACCTTAGGGTCATCGGAACTGGAGTTTACAGGAGCTGGGGAAGTTGTCGGGTCGGTTCCGAGACCCACTGCTAGTCTGTCGGCACCAACTTCTGCTCTGACCTTCTCGATACTTTAGACAGGTCCTGGTACTCGTGGCTCTTTGGTCGGGCCTGACAGGGAGTCATCGGGGCCTCTGGTTTCGGCTCTGAGTCTCCCTCTTGGTGCTTCGGCGAGGGGAGCCCCGACTCTGGTCAGGGACTCGGAGGTGGGTCTTTCGGCAGACTCTAGTGGACCACCCTCGAGGCTATGAGGAGTGCGCTGACAAAGCCCCTGGTTACTTCCCCAGAATCTGTAGCTCCTTCCCTGGACACGGCGACTGGAGCCTCTGTTGCACTCCTGTCCTCGGACAGCGGGGCTCCCAGGCCTGAGGATACCTCCTTCTGTGGTCCCCTAGTTTCCGAAGGGCCTTCAGAGTCCTTGCCTGAAGAGACCCCTAGGAAAAAGATATGTAAGAGGAAGCACGTGGACTCCCCAGACGAGTCCGTCACCTCAGACACCAATCTGGATGATGCGGAAGGATCCCCTAAGACATCCTCTGACGATGTCTCATTCTCGGACATACTAGAGATCTTGAGACAGAGGGGCGACTGGCCTTCCAAGACCCCTTCCGCGGAAGAGTCGGTGTTCCTCAAGGCCTTCGGAGCCCAGCCCTCCGCCTCCTGGGTATCTCCACCCTTTGACGAGTTACTGGACATTATTTGTCGAAGGGTGAGGGAACACCCTGACTCTGTGGAACCTGTCCCCACTCGCCCCAATAAATTCTTGTCTGCACCCCCCCGATAAGCAATTTCTCACTAAGGGAGTTCCGGTAGATGCTATGGTGGTGGCATCTGCCACTCAACAGGATGTGGCAGAGGCTTCGTCTATCCATCCGCCTAACAAGGAATCTAGGAGCATGGATAGGTACGGGAAGTGTACCCTATCTTCAGCGACCTTTACCCTGCAGTCACTGAATTATTTGTGCCATTTCACAAGACTACAAAGGGATCTTGTAAAGGAGTTGGGAGATACCCTGTCGGGTAATGTGGCTGAGGCATTGGCTCAGTCTGTCAACACCCAGCTATCGACCCTGTCGTCTGTCATTAACTCGTCCATGAAGCTCATTTCATATGCGGCCGAGGGGGCGGGTAGAGCAGCGAGTTCGGGCGTAGCCCTAAGGAGGCAGGCTTGGATGCGCTTGTATCACTTTGCGGAGGCGTTCAAGTTTTCATTCACAGACGGTCCCTTTGATGGGTCCTCCCTCTTTGGACCCAAGGTGAAGGACACCCTCACTAGATGCGAGCAGGAGGGCAAGACCTTGTCTGCCATCGGGGCCCGTTTTTCGCTCCCCACGAGACCTTATCCCAAGGCTCAGAGGGGAGGAAAGATGTGGTTCAAGAAATCGCAAAGGTCTTTCCCGGCTCATCAAGGTGAACCCCCCTCCAGAGGCAGGGGAGGGGGGAATTATTCTGGAAGACATCGCCCTAGAGGCGGCGGAGGCCCCCGCAACACAGGAGACCGTGAATCCTTTCGCAGTTCATCCTTCCAAAGTCCCTAAGAGATGGCCCGACTGTGCGTCTCCGGAGCCAGTCAGGGGTCGATTTTCGGAGCACCTGAAAGTCTGGGAGTCCATCACTCAGGATCAGTAGGTGCTCTGGATCATCGCCGGAGGTTACACCATCCCGTTTATTCATCCCTCCAGGAAAATCCCGGACGTTCCACCCAGTCAAAGGGTTCATGCAGCTACAGAAGTGGTAAAGCTGCTCGAAAAAGGAGTCATCCAGCCAGTCCCCAAAGGCCAGGCCGGATTAGGAACTTACTCAAGATTATTTTTGGTGCCAAAAAGAACAGGGGACTTGAGACCTATCTGGATCTCAGCCGTCTCAACCGCTTCGTAAAGAAGTCCAAGTTCCGGATGGTCACGCTACAATCCATTTTTCCATTGCTGGAAGAAGGAGTTTGGATGTGCTCCATCGATCTCAAGGATGCCTATTATCACATCAAGATAGACAAGGCATCCAGGGCTCATTTACGCTTCCGCCTGGGAACCAGTCACTACCAGTTTCGAGCCCTCCCTGCCCTTTGTTCTCACCACAGCCCCCAGGGTGTTTACCAAGTGCCTGGCAGTGGTAACGGCTCACCTGAGGCGTCTTGGATTCCAGGTGTTTCCGTATCTAGACGACTGGCTCCTCACTGCTCCCACCAAGTATCTACTCACTCATGCTGTGACTACTACCATCGAATTGGGTCAATTGCTAGGCATAACATTCAACTGGGAAAAGTCTGTATTGCTGCCATCACAGCGTGTTGCCTTTATAGGCTCAGAGCTAGACTCTATAGAAATGCGAGCCTACCTCCCAACAGAAAGGATAAGGGTTTTACAGAACCAAGTCAAGGACCTATTGCCCCGTCGGAAAGCTCCGGCCAGGTTAGTCCTTCATCTCTTAGGATCCATGGCGGCCTCTATTCTATTAGTTCCGCTAGCAAGACTGCACATGCGGATTCTACAGTGGCTCCTATCGAGCCAATGATCCTTCCAGGAACTTCCGTTGTCCCATCCGATAATTATCACGGACTCGTGTCGGCGGGATCTTCACTGGTGGCTTCTCTCCTCCAACCTGAACTTGGGCAAATCCTTCTACACTCCATCTCCCGTTGTCACGGTGACCACGGATGCCTCCCAGATAGGGTGGGGGGGGCATTATCTGAGCAGGACTGGCCAAGGCACTTGGCAGGATCACGAGACTCTCCTACATATCAATGTCCTGGAAATGAGAGTGGTGCTTCTAGTGTTGCAGGCACTACACAGCTCTCTCCCACTGGGGACGATTGCGATTCTTTCAGACAATATGTCAGTGGTTTGGTACCTCAACAAACAGGGAGGAACCAGGTCTTACCCCCTTTGCAGAGAAGCCATGAGAGTGTGGGAATGGGCGATTGCTTCCCAGAGGTTTCTAGTGGCAACTCACATCCACGGGAAATCTAATGTTATAGCAGACAGGCTGAGCAGGGACATCCTGATGCCCCACAAATGGTCCCTGAACGATCAAGTGGCAGATCGGATCTTCGCCCGGTGGGGGTTGCCTTGCTGCGACCTATTCGCCAGTCCACTGAAAGCGAAGTGCGACAACTACTTCTCCTTAATCCCTGCTCAAGGGGAAGAACCCAGGGATGCGCTGGTTCACAAATGGCCCCTCCGGTCTACTCTATGCCTTCCCTCTACTTCCTCTACTGCCCAGACTGATCCAGAAGGCGATCCGTCTGGGAAGCACCATAATCTTGATAGCCCCATTCTGGCCCCGTCAAAAGTGTGGTTTCCATTCCTGCGGAAGTATGCGGTGGACAGCCCCTGGATCCTGAATCCGATTCCGGACCTCCTGACTCATCAGTCGGGGCAGGCCCATCCATCTTTACGGACTCTCAAACTGGCGGCTTGGCTGCTCCGCTTCCAACCTTAGTCAGGCAACATGCCTTTTCGCCTGAGGTGGTTCGAATATTGTCCTCTTCGCATAAGCCTTCTACCAAAGGTATTTATTTTAGCAAATGGAAAAGATTTGCTCTTTGGGCCCAGCGGCATAACCTTGATCCCCTGACAGCCCCTGTTTCCACGGTTCTGGATTTTTTGGCTTCTCTTTTTAGCCAAGGTTCCGCCGTTTCTACGCTGAAGGTACAATTAGCAGCAATTTCCAATTATCATGTTGCCTTTGATCCTTTACTCATGAGTCACAAATTGTGTAAGGCTTTTCTTAAAGGAGAGTGGTTGCTTCGTTCCCCTATATCACATCCAGTTTTGCCATGGGATTTGAATGTGGCCCTTGGTGCCTTGACGTCCCCTCCATTCGAACCAGCAACAACTTGTGAGAAAAAATTCTTGTCATGGAAGATCGCATTTTTGGTAGCTATTACTTCGGCCAGAAGGGTTTCAGAACTTCAAGCCCTTTCTGCCAAGCCTCCTTATTTCATTTTCCATAAGGACAGAGTATCCCTGAGATTAAATCCATCCTTTCTCCCTAAGGTTTCTTCTGCTCTTTACCTTCAACAATCTATTGAGCTTCCAGTCTTCTTTCCCGATTTTTCCAACGATGCAGAAAACAGATTTCACCAGTTGGATGTGCATAGACAATTACGTTTCTATCTGGATAGGACGCAGCAGGACAGAAAATCAGATCAACTTTTTGTTGCCTTTGCAGATAACAAAATTGGCAAACCAGTCACTAAGGCCACGATCGCCAGATGGATCAGGGATTGTGTGTCCTTCATTTATTCATCGACAGGAAGGTCCCTTCCATTCCCAGTTAGAGCTCATTCTACTAGAGCCATGGCAACTTCAACAGCTTTCCACTCCAGACTGTCTGTGGATGAAATTTGTGCTGCTGCCACTTGGTCTTCTCCACACACCTTTGTTTCTCATTACAAATTAGACTTGGCGTCCAGAGGTCGGGCGTCTTTTGGTTCCACAGTGCTCAGGAGTGTTTTTTCCAGTGAGCCTCCCAGGGTCTAGGTGCTAGGGATGCGGTCCCATCAGTTACGAATGTAGACGAGATAGGATCGCACTACATCTTTTAGTTATGTACTTACCATAACGATAGATGTATGCGATCCATCTCGCCTACATTCGTATATACCCCGCCTCCTGCCCCCTACCTGAAGGATTTGGAGGAAACACTTTTGGGGTTTCCACTGAAGGTCTTATTTCTTCTCTCTGGATCACGTATCTCCGTGAGTTGAGTGCATGTGAGGGATAGTTTGTGTGGGGCAAACAAGATCTGGGGGCTTGGGTATGGTGCATCCTGGGATAGAGGGGTTGGCCCAGCCAATCAGAGACTTCTATCGGCCGAGTCGGAGCCGTTTCTCGGCTCCGAGCCCATCAGTTACGAATGTAGGCGAGATGGATCGCATACATCTATAGTTATGGTAAGTACATAACTAAAAGTTATGTTTTTAAGGGATCATTTGCACCAATGGGACTCCACTACAGCAGGTTTGTTTTATAGAATTAAGACCCTAGTTGGCCAGTCTTTTTTTTTTTTTACTTTACTGAATGGGTTGTCTGTGTTTTCCTCTTTGGTTTAAAAGACGATAAAGGCAAATCGGTTAGTATTATTGAAAGAAAGTTTCAGGCACCATGTACAGACATTATCAAAATAAGCTGTAATTATGACTAACACTACAAACTATTCTCAATAAAGGAAAACTTAACTCGGCGATTTAATACGGGGACAAAACAGTGAACCGCTGTAACGAGTTTAGCTTTAAAAATATCAAGTCGATCTGTACCAGCTGGCCATTGTCACAACATTTTTCAGTTCACATGCTGACCAGGGAAGCCCTCTAGCCTACTGGATGTAAACGTTGTTTTCCAGGGACTACCCGGGAATACTGTCCAGTTAAACGACTTGGTCAAAGTCACAGAGCGCAGCTGGATGAAACTAAACACTGAATACAGAAAGCAGCTTATTAACTACTTATATATTTGTAGGGAAATTATCATACCCTACAATCAAATCAAAATATTTCTGACCATCTGACTCCTTTAATAAATGAATATTTTTCCAGTACTTGGCACTGAAACTGATCGTCATTTCCTGCGCGTCTTGACAGATTTTGTACTTCCTTTCTCATGACCTTTCTGTTAGAAAACTAGTTAGGACGAGTGATTGTCTATCTTTGCACGATGTCTGCTATTTTGAGAGGACTTCTTAGAGCTCGCACTATTATGCGAGCCCCAGCTATTACACAGCGAGCATCGCTTACAGCGAAGCCGGCCAAGGATCACGTTGGTCCTGTCGTAAGTAACTGCTGTGTTGTAATTTGATAATGTGGTTGAAGGCCTGTAATGTTTCCCTGTCTGTAGATTTCAGTTAGTAGCGATCTTTGGTACTCTTGGGAAGAAGACCGTATTAACACAATTTATGTAGTTAGATGTATGTGCTTACTGTGACTAGAAGCTTTCATTTGGTCACTATACAAAGCGCAAGTACGTTTTTGAAGTACATTATTGGAAACGTCATAGGTGCCCTTGTCTGGCATGGAGGGCAAACTGTCTAAGTAAGGGTATAAGGTTGCAATTTATCTTGGCTTTCTGTGACTGATGAAGGCGCTGGTATTTTTTTTATCATACACAGCTTATTTACTTATTTCTACGTTCGATAAACGACTAAACTTTTCTGGTAACGGAACGTAGCGGAGAGGCATGCGGCATTTATTGTCCACTGGCCGTGCTGTGAGTTTCAAATTTTCGCGTAAATCATGAGAATGTATGCTTTGGGGGGATACCAGCTGTATGAGTAGATTTGTGGATTGATGACCCGTCTATTGATGTAGTAGAGAAAGGGAATACGGATTTGGAATGAAGAGGATGTGGGTAAGATCCGGAAGATCTAATGCTTGCATGATTTGCATTGATTATGGTTACTTTTTAGTGCCAACGTTTGTAAGTATGGGTCTTTTTAGACTAGATATTTGGCCGATATAGTATATGTCGGTATGGCAATGACTTTAGCTGTCTAGAGGTGACCGGTTACAAAATTGCGTCGAAGCAAGCCCCGCCCAAGTCTGTCGGTAGCTTGCCCCCCTTCCTTTCGTCTGCTGAAAGAAACTTGAGTCTGACGGATGTATGACACGGTAGTGGGGTTAACTTACAAGAGCCAAATCCTCTACAACCAGGTCTTGATATGCTTGTCAGTGCAGCGGTTTCACAGTCCCCTTTTCTGAGTAGCACATCAGTCCTACAGTAAGAAACTGTCTGCTCTGTAGGAAAGTAGGCTGTAACAGAGCTCCCTGGTGTGCAGCCAGTCCTGCTGTCAGCCTTTACCTTCCCCTACACTCCGTAATGTTGGTGCTAAGTTTTCTGTAGTGATGATCTGAGCTGTACCACTTCGCTTAATCAGTGAAATTCTCCCTTTAGGCATAATGGCAAACATGTTCTAGGTGGATTGGACACTCTAAATTGGCCCTAGGTATGAGTGCGTGCGTGTATGTTCCTTCCATGGAAGGTTGGGTGCTGGGCTGGCAGCTCGACACCGTAAAACTCTCCTGCCAATCATGAGCGGACAGGTGATCCTAACCTTGTGGCGACCCCTAACCGAGAAAAGCCAAAAGAAGAAGTCATAATGGCAGACCCCTGTACAACTGGGGGCAGTTAGTAACTGATGTTTAGTAGCATCACTACTGTGTACAAGATTAGCAGTAAAAATTGACATTAATAGGGGTAGAACGTGTGTTTGTATAACTTGCTGCAGTGATTCTCCAAAATGTTGCACTTGCTAGTGGATAAGTAGATATTCTTCATTTTACTGTCAAAGCTTTCCAAAACGATTTCCTTCCTTTATAGGAAGGTTGATTCTTCCTGGACCAATTTTTGTGAACGCCCTTTGCCCACTTGCTAAACCAAATTGGGGCATCATAAGACAAATGCTTATAGGGAAATAGCCTTCCTGTCTAAAGGAAATCTTCAAGAATGGTGTGCAGTGCATTACATTTAAAGGTGGCAGAAGGTGTGGGTTTGGCTATTGCACATAAGCAGGGGTCTCTTGTAGCTGCAAACAGAAGTGTAGGTCTGACAAGAACATGAATATACAGATCTTTACTGTAGTTTAGAGGAGCCACAAGTCTATATTGGGGTGTAGGGCAAAGTTTTAACCTTCTCCCCAGTGGGGGGAGATCCCTAGATACCATCTTGTATGAACGTCTTGGTCATGCAGCAGTGGAAAAAGTGCAACACCTGTCATTCACTAAAGATGTTTTTCAGAGATTTGGTACTCATGTTCTCTTCTGTCAAAGCAAAATGTTTTGCCAAACATTTGTGGTTATCCTTTATTGGGTAGTGTGGAGGATGGTGGTAGCTAAAGGATATTTATGGAATGTAGGGATTGTTTTTCAGCCATTCTCTGAGGTTGGTATGTCAGTGATAGTCAGCTGTAATGTGAGAAGAATTGCTATTAGTTGGTAACTGCCATTACCTTTTGAAGTAAGTCTTGGTATTCATTAGCAAAGGGTTTTTGACTTGTAGTGCAGCTCTGCTGTGAATGTTTGCATTGTCTAACACCCCCCCCTCCCCAAGTGCTTTGTTTATGTAGCTTGTCAATCATGTCCAAGTCAGACTAGAACATACATTTTTTTTTCGTTAAAGATTCTCTTTACTTAATCTTGCTACAGATGCTTTTATACCTTCAGGGCGCACTTCCTACAGTTTCTCAATTCTGTAAACAAAAATAATTGGCAACTCCTGAATTTGAAATAATTTTTAAAAACTTTGAGATGATCCACTGCAAGGGGGGGGGGGTCGCCCTGTCATTGCAGTATCTGTTAGAAACCTAACCAATAACAGCAACTCCTATATTCTCAGTCTACTTACCCTAACACTTGCTGCTGCATATTACCTAACCTGAAATAAATCCGTCTTTATTTTGTTGTCCCTTTTATGGCAGGTTCTGTTTTACAGATCTTTTCTCACTAAGACTTTTGCTTAATGTAATTTCTTCCTGTTGCAGGGAACCTCTTAACATAACTCTTGTTATCCTGTTATTTACACTTGGACAACACACATCTGCAATTATTACAAGATCCATCATTTTCTGTATGAGATTTTTTATGTATACAAATTGTGTGTCATCTTTACTATTGCTGTCGCTCATTGAGTGTAATTCTGATTTTCTTTCTTGGCTGAGACTGGCAGTTCACTTGTGATCAGTGCTGTACTCAAGTAAATTAACTTTAAACAAGTCTCATTTTCTCCTTTCACTCTTTTTGCAATCTGAAAGCTTATAGACTTAAAAATATATGTTAATCAGTTTGATGTAATGCACTTTGTGTCTGGGGATAAGCAAGGTTACTACATGGGAATGCTAGTAGCATAAAGGTCCATGTTTTTATTTATTTATTTTTTTTTCCCAGCAGTCGTTCCTTTAAAGCTATGGCTTATTGTAATCCTTGCAGTTCTCTTCTGCCACTCGTTAAATGCTCTTTGGTGTTTTTGGGCTAACTTTTTTTTTTTTACACACCCAGTTTAAAAGGTTGATTCTTTATTTTCTTATCCATAATGCTAGTATTTAATATTCAAGACTAAGACCTGGAGTCTCTAACTCTTTTCATTAGCATCCTTTGAGAATGCTGATGTGTGCTACTTGTGAAATGTGGTTTGATGTGTGCTACTTGTGAAATGTGGTTTGATGTGTGCTACTTGTGAAATGTGGTTTGAAGATGCAAAATGAGTATTGTAAATTCCGTAATACAGTGGTTTTTGACCTTTAACATTTGGGGACCAGTGAAAATCGGAATTATTTTGAGGGGCTGTTAAGGTAGAAATAAACATTTGTAGTATTTTTTGTGTATTCGTTTTTAAATATAGTACTGTAAAATGAAAATTCTCTAATAACCAGAAACCGAGCAGTAACAAAATGCTAATAAAAGAACTGAAAATTGAATATAATAGAACTGAATTTTTAGAGATCAGTGTTTAATTCAAATAAAGCTAGTGTGAACTCTGCTGTTGCTCCTTTGCGAGAGTAACAGTGGCTGCAGTGTTTTGAGATATCACTGACATCCATTTAGTTTTTCTGTATTGCTTATTTTCAGTGAAGGGGCTGAAAGTCTTCTCTCACAAATAGGTAGTAGAAATTATGACTAACAGTTTAATAGCTCTGCAGCTGAGAGATGGATATTCTTTCCTTAGTGATGTCCAAAATTGTGACAAGGATTGTATTTTATGTTTGGACATCGGAAGATAACTCAAGTTTTCTTTTCATGATTGCATGTGTTGACATCTTTTCATGATTGCATATGTTGACATCTTCGCAAAGGGGTTATTAGTCCAGATGTTTCCTTTGCAAGGATCCTCATTTTCAGGGTAGTAATGGTCACAATTTTGAACTAATGCCCTTAAATGTTGACTTGAATATGAATTTCTGGTTAACAGCTGCAATCCAAAAGCTTTGCAGAAGTGGAAACATTTCTATACTATCTTGTACATGACTATCCCAAAGAACCAGTTTCTTTTTGAAAACATCTGTTTTAAGAGAAACATTTAAGTTAGTTGAAAAGGCTGAATATGTCTGTCATATATGCAGGCTTGGCCATCCAGTCCTCACCCAACAAAGGCTTTACTAATGCAGAGTAACCCTTCCTCTCGATGGCCATTTCACTTCCATATAGAGAAGGAGATGTTGGTGTTGCGAGTCCGTACTTTCACAGTGTTGTAAACAGCCTGGTGTTCAAAGCTTTACTAAGAATTTCATTTATGATCACCATGTCGTTCAGCAGAAAGTTTCTTGGCAGCTAAATGCTGCCTTGAATCATATAGTGAATAGACAATATTCCTGATGTGCGCATCTTTGTTTTTTGCAACTCCCCTTGAGTGACATTCAGCACTGTCCATACACATTTCTGCACTTGCCACAGTCTAAGCCCTTGCAATTGAAAATGACTCATTAAGAGCACTAAATGTCTGAACTAGTGGTCTGCCTAGGGAAGAACATCTTTGTTGCATTGACTTACCTGAAGTCTTGATATTCACTGTACCTCATGAAGCAAAGCAGAATAGCATGGGTAACTCGCGTCAGTTGACTTATCAAGTTGAATTGCAAAACCTCTCTTTATCCCCTTTACAATTTGCTCTTCAGTATCGTTGGCCACATCAACAATTCTCCTGAATGGTGGTGTCGAGAGCATTGTAGTCTCATTTTTGAGCAGCCTGAAGAGCCAAACCTTCCCAAGTGACATCCAAGATGCAAGGCTTTACTAATTCTTCACCAATACTGAATGTTTGTGTTTTCATTTTTGATATTCAAAGAGCAACTAAATATGCTTGAAGCAGCGACTTAGTAGTAGTCTTGAGTTTTCTGACTTTTCATTTTGTGTTTCAGAAAATTCAGTGGCTTCTTGGTAAGGTCGCTATGCTTTGAACGCAAATGATAGTTTGGAATGTTCCACAGCTTAATTTTTAACAACTCTGGAGCATACTGTACACAAGGGCTGTGGTGATAGTTAACTGCCAAGGAGCTACAGTAAAACCAAGCTTTAAGTACCATTTATCTTAATGCCTAACGGTGTGTGTTTTTATTTTTTTGTTACACATTACGGTATATCAACACTCCTTTTCACTTTTTTAAATTTGAAGCACTGGTGCTTGGCTTACTTTCGGTGTCAATACTTTTGATTATTGTTTTCGCTTTTAAAGAAATTTTAAAATATTTTGTTTTTCTTTCCATTTTGTAGGGTTTAAAACTTGATAGCACAGTGGCACAAGAAACTACTTGCTTTCCAAACTGCCACCACAAAGTATTTGCAAACAATATGCACATGTTGTTGACTGGCGAGCTGATGCAATACTAGCAAAACAGTGTACTGGCATAAAAAAAAAAAATGAACCTGCCCCATCCGTAGCTCCTTGGTGGTATGCATTCCTAAGCTACAAATCTGGAAAAAGTGTGTTTACTTCTCTCACTTTAACTGTTGTAATGTGAGACCAAACCTTTTGAGTTATCCAGTAACTCATCTGTGAACGCTAACAGCAGAGCGAAATTCGGCTGCAATGGGGATTTAGCAGGTGCACAGGAGGAATGATGTCTCTGCCTTAATTTAAAAAAAAAAAATAAATCTTAATGCTGGATGCATCTACAACACTCTGATCAGTGGAGATGTGTTCTTCGCTGAAGTCTCGTTCAGTCTTAAGAAAAAAATACAGAAGCACTAACACAAAAACACAGCCTCATTGTATCTAGCTACTAGAGTAGTTGCAAGGATATGAAAGTTTTGATATTCATAACCTACTTGAAGAGTCTGAATGTCAGATTCTGATTACAGAAAGACTCAAAATCTCAAACTAGGTGAACAAACTTAAAACATCCCTAACTACAATGCAAGTAAATATAAACAGAATTATTGTATTCCAGGGAATATTCTTTGCCAACGTGATTAAGTGATTGTAAAGCTACTGGATTATATACTAAGTCAGTACTGTCTATTAAATTAAAACACGCATATGGAAGCTCTTTATTTCCCACGACAGAGGTGGTAAGAGCTGTCTGACCAATATTTAAAAACTGTATCAGACTTTAATCCTTTATCCCCCCCCCACAGAATTCTTAAGCAAAGAAGTTGACAGCATTTTGACAGCGCTCGCTAATTTCAGCAAAGAAACTAGATGTGAGAGGGGAGCTGTACTAAGTGCGCATGAGATTTTTTCAAAGCACATGTCTGTCGTATGCGTCTTTACTAATAAAGCAAAGTTTAGGAAACTTACTACAGCTCCTGCATCTAAATTCTGAACCTGGATATGTTTGTAGCTTCCTGGTGGGGATGTCCTAGAGCTACAATGGTCTGCATGAGGGACTTTTGTCAGTAGCTGCTGGGTGTAGGCATAAAGACCACATGTAATCGTAAAGAAAGAGATCCTGTTTTTTGGAGACTGCATGGGAATTGTTTTGATAGGGGTTCCTGACCATGTTGGCTCACTTGCAGATTTGCCACACCCTTTATTTTTGGATGTATTATTGCATTCTTGGTTCATTTTTCTGGAAACTGTCTTTAAGCATCTCTCCTGCAGTAGTAACTGTGCAAAGCCAGCTGGCATCAGTTTTCATGTAACCCAAGGTTTGTTTGTTTTTAGGTGGCCCTGGAACAGGGAAAGGGACCCAGTGCATCAGGATTGTTGTGGTAAAGAAAGGTGAATCTGACTTGCGTCTGATACTCTGAAGCCCAATTGCGGGTGAAAGCGCTTAGTCAGTTAACATGTTTACATATGCAACACATCACTCCTCTTGTCTGTGGTTTAATGGCCTGACTGCACTGCTGCTTTCACTGATGCTGTGACTCATCCCTGTTATCCCGATCACCTGTTCTCGTGAACTGTACTTTACGTCTGTGTTGCTTTACTACAACCAAACCTAATGCCTCGCAAGGATGGCGTGCACGGTCAGACCACAGTCATGAAAACACAAACAACCAGCAAACCACTATACTCGACACCAGAATAAATATTAACATATTCAATATCACCAGACCGGTTTCGGCTATCCAGCCTTCCTCAGTGGATTAGAAAAACTCTTTAAAACACAGATTGCTCTCAAATATGTATATTTGTCGCTGACCAATAGAAACAATGGTATAGCCCAACCTAGTGGATGGAGTATTTCAGTGCACATGGTAGTTACATCTTAATCAATAAAAAACAAACAGTTCTGATACACATATGCAATCTATTACATTGAGAAGCCCAAAAACATGAATATATGAATGTTGTCAATTAAAGAACATAGGTAGGAAAACCCTTAATTTGAATGTGAAAAATGCTAACATATCCTATGTATCTAAACTGTTTATTTTTTACATTCCAACTTATATGTGTAAACTAATTCAGTGTATAAAACAAACAACTATACCTTATATATGTATATATATATTTGAAAGAAATAGTATACATATAGAATAAAGTATTCAAACAATAGCTCAAAAGAACCTGTTCCACCTACATGAAGCTCTGAAGTCAAATGAACTGACAGTTCATGACATTTACTTATAACTGTCTGATATAGTATATATCTGCCTGAATATATGCTCCATGATATTGTTATCACTATATACTGAATTAGTTGTAACTAAGATGGAATATCATCCTATGTATAATAACTGTGGCTGGAATACACAGTATAGAAAATAAAATCCAAGACATAATGTCAATATACATGTATGAATAATGGTTATAGGATTCTAAGCAGTCCCCAAACAATTCTGAAAATATGGTGAAATCCATTTTTTTATTATTCCATATTTGACTTATCAGGTCTGCTTGAACATATAACCCACAGTCCATGCCGATGACCTATTGATTACCATATGGATGTGACTAAATCTTGAACACCACTAGCAATTACTAGTCACTGAGGATCAACATATTAATAATGATTTTACAAATGGTCATTGAGACCCGGCGGGAATAATCCTCCAAGTTTGGTAATCCAGTATTTTTCTTTGTGATTCAAGATAGTGTGCCAACCTTGTTGGTTGCTTCTATCCCCCATAATTTTATCAATAATCATAAACATAAAATGAGCATTCCCATGTTTGATGGTATGTCTATATAAGGCGTTGGTTTCTTTTTTGTTCCCGATATCACTTATGTTCTGTCATGCGTATCCCAAGTGATCGTGATGTCTGGCCCACATAGAATGCCTTACATTGACATGTCGCTAAGTAAATGATCCATGTAGTACTACAATTGGCGAACACCCTCGATTGATACACTCTGTTTGTATTAGCACTAGTGAATTCCTTAAATCTACTAACCTGTGAACAGGAACTACAATGACCACATGGGAAGGTACCCAGAAGTTTATCTCCAGTTATAGTGGTTTGTTGATATATTGCACCTCCACTTTGTTTGTAGTGAGAGAAGAGACAACCTAGAGTTTTACCCCGTCTGAATGAGATTTGGCATTTGGGACCCAAAAGTGTTCTCAATTCTTCATGTGCCAAAAGTATATTCCAGTTGGAATCTAATACATTTCTTACCAAGTGGTGGTTCGTCACGGACCTGAGGATCTAGTCCTGCTTAGTTTTATTAGATCTATTGTATTGTAACAAAGTGTTCCTGTTGCAATATATATATATATATATATATATATATATATATATATATCTCCAAATCTCTATATCCCCTATCCCTAAATCTATGAAACAGATCTTGTCTGGCATGTTCAAAATCTTTCTCAGATGAACTAATGCATTTAATACGCATAAATTGAGATTTTGGTATATTTCGAATGGTGTGGTTCGGATGCATGCTGGATGCATGAAGCAATGTATTATATTGTGGGTATTTCCGGTATGTTTTCATACTTGGGGTATGATCTGTATTTCTGTACACTGTGACATCCAAAAAAATCAATGGTGTCATGGTGAAATGTAACAGTGAACTCAATACCCCATATGTTACCATTCAAATACTCAATAAACTCTTGTAAATATGTTTGATCCGCCTGCCGCACACCATCCAACAGTCATCCAAGTATCGTCGCCAGATGTCAATTTCCACCATATATAGATTGTGAAGTGTCATAAATCATGCATTCTTCAAAATAGGCCATGAATAAATCCGCATCTATGGGAGCAAAAGAAGCTCCCATAGCCGTACCTTGTAATTGCCAAAAATATTCTCCATGAAAATAGATGACATTTTTATTCAGCACATGTTCCGCCATGCAGACTAATAAGGTATTGAAACCCGGTGGATACAGTTCTGATCTTTCCAGCCAATATTTAAGGGCTTGTAGTCCAGCCCAATGTGGTATGCTGGTATATAATGATTTCACATCTAACGTACACATTAACCACCCTGGTTCCAATTGTATATCTCCTATAATTTGTAGGAAATGTCGTATCCTGTAATCGTGCTCTTAACTGTAGTTAATAATGGTTTAAGGTAATGTGTTAAAAAGGCTGCTAAAGGTTCTGTTAGTGAACCTATGCCAGATACAATGGGTCTGCCTGGGGGTGTAGGGTTTAGAAATAGACTTATGTATTTTGTGAAGAAGATAAAGTATTTGTTTTTGCGGATCCTTAACTGTAAGATGTTTAACAGTATTTTTGGTAATAATGCCCTCTTCTTCAGCTTGATTAAAAAACTTGTCTATTTCTTTCTTAAAAACATAAGTGGGGTCAATAGACATCTGCATATAACATCGAGTGTTTGCCAATTGTCCCTTGCCCTCATTAAGGTAGTACCCATATTCTTTACCACGACTGCACCTCCCTTGTCTGCAGACAGAATAGCAATATTATGATTGTGCCCAAGTTCTTCCAGGGCAACCTTTTCCGATGTCTAGATGTTTTGGCCCAGAATACATGATTCCCTATGCTGAAAATGTAAATCTCTTAACATGGACTGTTGAAATATAGAGACATGTTTATTCATCGGGGGTTGGAAATCAGATTTGAGAAATTTGAATTCCTGTGATCTTTGAGAAGTGTTATCTGAAAAAAAAACAATTTGAGATTAAGATTACGACAAAAAGACAGTACATCATTAACAATACTATATTCACCAGGAAAGAAACCAGGGATAAAACCAAGGCCTTTATTAAGTAATGTTTGTTGTGCATCAGTGAGTTTTACATCAGATAAATTCAATACATTGTGATAACTTGGCTCAGTTCGTTCAACAGAGTGTGTATCAATCCCTCCATGGAGTTTGATCTTGCGCCCATGTCTATGCTTGCGACCTCCCCGTTGCCTTTTCCTATATCTAAAGGGTGCATAGCATTTGACTTTTTGCTTTTGGGTGATTCGCGATAGTTACAGCTGTCATTATCTGTATAGGAGGACTCCTCTCCTGAAGTACTGACCAAAGATTTGTCAGTAGACTTTAGGATAGATCTGGGTCTCTTCCTGGGCTTAGTGCCTGCTGTCCCTCGACCCATGTCATCAAATCTAACAGATCTAAATGTATCAAACGGGTGACCCCTTTGATGGTCAGTGCAATCCCTGTTAAATTTGCGAATTTTTCTTTCTTTAGTTTAGCCAGATCTTTTGAAAGCTTGTTTACTGAAGTGGTGTATGTAGGCTGGGACTCGTACTGTTTACATTCCTCGTAAGAGGCTTTAACTTCCGCTAAGTTGGTGTCCACCATCCTTTCGTAATAAGAATCTTTACAAACATCATGGATGACTGCTGTAGAGCTAGGTTCCATTCTCTAGTCGGCATGTCCTCCGACCTACTGACGTTGTAGCCACACTCTTAAGCCTCTTGGAGTGATTTATTTGTTAATATAGGCCTTGAATAGTCTTAAGTGCCAAATATTAGCTCTCAAATTTTTTAAATCTTTGAGTTTACTAAAAGCTAAATCCCATCCATTAGTGAGACCCAAATTGGAGCCATTTTGATTATTGCTTGGTATGCCATTTAATCCAAAAATTCCAATGTCATGCCGATCAGCACATAATCCATGTAAAATCTGCTCCAGGTCCATGGTTTGTATAGTATATCAAAACAGTAATGAACACTTAGCAAAATAATAAGTTGTCCAAAAGGTGATGGATTCCAGTCAATGTCCCAATATCCTAAATTAACAGGGCCCACACTGAAAACAAAGGGGTTTAGCAATATCATAAACCGTTAATGTATGTATCAGTAATGTCAATGCATTGGTCAAGGAACAGCTATCCACTCTTAAAATTACCATAAAGACCTAGACTATCCATATCCAAGGTAATAACTGACAAGATTTATATTGGTTCCTGAAATTCTAAAAAATGACCCCTTATGAGTGAATCCCAAACTGTATAGATCATAGGCATATCACTCCTGAATTCCCGTATTAAAAATAGTATTGGATATCTATAAAGCTCACATGGGTAACTGGGCTACAGAAAATCCAAATAGAGCTAATATATTGAATAACCTTGAGGAATTGTGCTGATATGCTAAGTTAAAGCACCTGATAATGTCATTGCTTTAGTATATTTGAAGCTCATATACCATATTTAAGCAGAACCCATTCCTGTTTGCAATTATCCAAAATGCATAACCATACCAACAAACTTGTTACAAGAATTATGAAACCCTTGTTGCATATATATATATTGATCTTGTATTATACTTTAAACATTTGTGGTCTTATATTGTCAGACTATATGTATGTTAATACAAAAATCCCATTCCACAATATGAATCATTCATGAAAAAAAGACTGGTGAAGCATCTGCTTTCCACCAATATATACAACACAGGGGTCTAGACCATACTTGAATATAAATGTTTCAACAAAAGAACAACAAATATATTTTTTTATAAACTCTGGTATAAAAAAAACTAAACCTAACTAATCAAAAACTTGTGAGTACACTGACTAATAACACATTAGGTTATAACACATTGAAAACCATTAGAATTCTAGGTTCATGCCCATGCCCAGCCTATCTTTATGTATGTAACAGAATCAGCTTTACATATTCATTCACAATGCTCCCGGTCTGTATATATAGAAAAGCGTATTATTATCGCTTTTTTTTAGAGTAAACATTTCACATATACTGCTGATGACTTAATATATTGGATGTCTAGTATATCCCAAACATATTCAAACATGCCAGCCCATTTGTGAAAATACAAACAAACATGCTAAACAAATTATTGTTATATTTGATTTGAAACTTTTACTAATTGTTAAATCTAATGTCCTTAAGCCGATAATGGCTGTTGCCATGTATATGCGCACACAAATTTTTCTCTAGTTGTAGTCCAACAGAACCCAAGGCCAGTTAGTGACGATAGTCCCAAAGTCACAATGATTTGTTAGAAAATATAAAATCTGGATTAATTATAGTCACAGTACCTTGTAAGTCCTTTATTAATCGGAGACCTTTAAGTGTAAATACTGGGTACATCCAAGCGGATGGCAACAGTAATTCCAGAAAAATATTTGGTAAGCTATTCCCAATTACAGTTGACACCAACTTGTTAACCATACAAGTGTTCAAGGATAAGAATAATCCTGTCGCTATCTCCACGTCTTGGATTTTGACTAAAATCTGCCAAAAAAAAAGGTTTCCTTATTCATTAGTCCCATAGGTCTTCCCAAAAATCAAAAGAACTGTTTAAGTTAGAATTGGAAACAAATTCAGTTGTTCCCCGAAATAGTCCAAAGCATATCCACCGTTTCAAAGTAAGAAAAAATAACAATTGAGGTTGTAAATCCCCCTATTAAGAAAATGCGGTGTCTCTATTGCGAACCACCAGCAAAGTCACTAAACGACAACCAAACTTAATGCCTCGCAAGGATGGCGTGCACGGTCAGACCGCAGTCATGAAAACACCAACGACCAGCAAACCACGATACTAGACACCAGAATAAATTCCAGATTATATTTTATTATATTAACATGTTCAATATCACCAGACCGGTTTTGGCTAGCCAGCCTTCCTCAGTGGATTAGAAAAACTCTTTAAAACACAGATTGCTCTCACGTATTTATATTGGTCGCTGACCAATAGAAACAATGGTATAGCCCAACCTAGTGGATGGAGTATTTCAGTGCACATGATAGTTGCATCTTAATCAATAAAAAACAAACAGTTCTGATACACATATGCAATCTATTACATTGAGAAGCCCAAAAACATGAATATATGAATGTTGTCAATTAAAGAACATGGGTAGGAAAACCCTTAATTTGAATGTGAAAAATGCTAACATATCCTATGTATCTAAACTGTGTATGTTATTTTTTACATTCCAACATATTATATGTGTAAACACAGTACACAATACAGAGACAAGATGATCAGCTTTATTAATTGGCTTAAACTCTGGTGTCATTCAAAGGGGATCCAATGTCTGTCTGCCTGGGATGACATGCTGGACAAGCCACGCTGCTTAGCAAGGGACGGCTTGCACCTGTCACCCCTGGGCTTCCGGATATTGGCAAAGGCTCTTGTCACCCCCATAGTGCCTTTTTTAGGCAAGGCTCAAATTCTAAACCTACCACCCTAGAACACAAAAAAGGAAAAAAACTAAGGGTAATGCTGCTCAATGCCAGAAGTCTCAACCTCAAGATGCACGCACTCGAGGCCCTTCTCAGTATGGAGAACATTGATGTCTGTGCTGTGACTGAGACCTGGTTCAAGGCTCCCGAGAGCACCCCGGCACTATCAGGTTTTACCTCATATCATGCGTTCCGGCCCCAAAATCCGGACAACACCAAGAAGGGGGGGGGTGTCTGTATTCATCAAGGACACCCACACCTCAAGGTTGGTGGCAACGCACGATGCATCGGAGACCATCCAGGTGCAATTAACCATAGGCAAGACTGCTCTGCAATTTGTAGCATGTTACAGGCCACCCTCTCAATCTCAGGAACCTCACATAGCTTTCCTGAAAAGGGGATAAATGTATCTCCAAACACCATCATACTAGGTGACTTCAACTACCCGAATATAGACTGGGATCACTACTCAAGCCCCAACACTCTAGCCCAAAGGTTACTAGAGTTCATAAACTGAAATGCCATGGAACAACTAGTCACCATCCCCACAAGAGGAGAAAACATACTAGATCTCATCATCACGAACATGGGAAAACCATGTTCAACACCGGAAGTATACCCCTCACTGGTGAGATCAGACCATAAACTAATCTCACTGGAAGTCCACATCCTGCCCCCACCTGAGATAAAAAAAAAAAGACCACAGTGAAGAACTTCTGAAAAGCCGACTTCACACTTCTGAAGACTGGTGTGGTCTCTCTTAAGGCCCCCGAGCCTGCGGAAACCATTACTCAAGCCGCTGAATCACTTAACAAATGCCTTCTACCAGCACCTACAGGATTGCATGGATCAGGCAATCCCAAACAAAACAAAGACTCTTTGTACCAAAGGCAAGCGTCCAGTCTGGTGGACCCCAGCCATAAACAAGCTCTACAACAAAAGGAGGAAGCTACTGTTTGTTTTTAAAAAGGGAAAAAAAAAACTTATTTTTTGGGGAATTTTTCCCTTTAAATCAAAAAAAACTAACCCCCTTTGTTGGGAAAAAAAAGGGGGAACAAAAACCCAATTGGAACCAAAACCTTTGGGGAAAAGGTTACCCAAAAAAAAAGTTTAAAAATTCTTCCCCAAAAATTTTTTTTAAAAAGTAAAAAAAAAAAAAAAAAAAAAAAAAAAAAAAAAAAAAAAAAAAAAAAATTTTTTTTTTTTTTTTTCCTTTTTTTGTTTTTTTTTTTTTTTTTTTTTTTTTTTTTTTTTTTTTTTTTTTTTTTTTTTGGTTTTTTTTTTGTATAAAAAAATAAAAAATTTTTGGGGGGCACCTCCACTTTGTTTGTAGTGAGAGAAGAGACTACCTAGAGTTTTACCCCGTCTGAATGAGATTTGGCATTTGGGACCCAAAAGTGTTCTCAATTCTTCATGTGCCAAAAGTATATTCCAGTTGGAATCTAATACATTTCTTACCAAGTGGTGGTTCGTCACGGACCTGAGGATCTAGTCCTGCTTAGTTTTATTAGATCTATTGTATTGTAACAAAGTGTTCCTGTCTAGAGTGTTACACCATTCACTTGCAATATATATATATATATATATATATATATATATATATATATATCTCCAAATCTCTATATCCCCTATCCCTAAATCTATGAAACAGATCTTGTCTGGCATGTTCAAAATCTTTCTCAGATGAACTAATGCATTTAATACGCATAAATTGAGATTTTGGTATATTTCGAATGGTGTGGTTCGGATGCATGCTGGATGCATGAAGCAATGTATTATATTGTGGGTATTTCCGGTATGTTTTCATACTTTGGGTATGATCTGTATTTCTGTACACTGTGACATCCAAAAAAATCAATGGTGTCATGGTGAAATGTAACAGTGAACTCAATACCCCATATGTTACCATTCAAATACTCAATAAACTCTTGTAAATATGTTTGATCCGCCTGCCGCACACCATCCAACAGTCATCCAAGTATCGTCGCCAGATGTCAATTTCCACCATATATAGATTGTGAAGTGTCATAAATCATGCATTCTTCAAAATAGGCCATGAATAAATCCGCATATATGGGAGCAAAAGAAGCTCCCATAGCCGTACCTTGTAATTGCCAAAAATATTCTCCATGAAAATAGATGACATTTTTATTCAGCACATGTTCCGCCATGCAGACTAATAAGGTATTGAAACCCGGTGGATACAGTTCTGATCTTTCCAGCCAATATTTAAGGGCTTGTAGTCCAGCCCAATGTGGTATGCTGGTATATAATGATTTCACATCTAACGTACACATTAACCACCCTGGTTCCAATTGTATATCTCCTATAATTTGTAGGAAATGTGTCGTATCCTGTAATCGTGCTCTTAACTGTAGTTAATAATGGTTTAAGGTAATGTGTTAAAAAGGCTGCTAAAGGTTCTGTTAGTGAACCTATGCCAGATACAATGGGTCTGCCTGGGGGTGTAGGGTTTAGAAATAGACTTATGTATTTTGTGAAGAAGATAAAGTATTTGTTTTTGCGGATCCTTAACTGTAAGATGTTTAACAGTATTTTTGGTAATAATGCCCTCTTCTTCAGCTTGATTAAAAAACTTGTCTATTTCTTTCTTAAAAACATAAGTGGGGTCAATAGACATCTGCATATAACATCGAGTGTTTGCCAATTGTCCCTTGCCCTCATTAAGGTAGTACCCATATTCATTACCACGACTGCACCTCCCTTGTCTGCAGACAGAATAGCAATATTATGATTGTGCCCAAGTTCTTCCAGGGCAACCTTTTCCGATGTCTAGATGTTTTGGCCCAGAATACATGATTCCCTATGCTGAAAATGTAAATCTCTTAACATGGACTGTTGAAATATAGAGACATGTTTATTCATCGGGGGTTGGAAATCAGATTTGAGAAATTTGAATTCCTGTGATCTTTGAGAAGTGTTATCTGAAAAAAAAACAATTTGAGATTAAGATTACGAGAAAAAGACAGTACATCATTAACAATACTATATTCACCAGGAAAGAAACCAGGGATAAAACCAAGGCCTTTATTAAGTAATGTTTGTTGTGCATCAGTGAGTTTTACATCAGATAAATTCAATACATTGTGATAACTTGGCTCAGTTCGTTCAACAGAGTGTGTATCAATCCCTCCATGGAGTTTGATCTTGCGACCTCCCCGTTGCCTTTTCCTATATCTAAAGGGTGCATAGCATTTGACTTTTTGCTTTTGGGTGATTCGCGATAGTTACAGCTGTCATTATCTGTATAGGAGGACTCCTCTCCTGAAGTACTGACCAAAGATTTGTCAGTAGACTTTAGGATAGATCTGGGTCTCTTCCTGGGCTTAGTGCCTGCTGTCCCTCGACCCATGTCATCAAATCTAACAGATCTAAATGTATCAAACGGGTGACCCCTTTGATGGTCAGTGCAATCCCTGTTAAATTTGCGAATTTTTCTTTCTTTAGTTTAGCCAGATCTTTTGAAAGCTTGTTTACTGAAGTGGTGTATGTAGGCTGGGACTCGTACTGTTTACATTCCTCGTAAGAGGCTTTAACTTCCGCTAAGTTGGTGTCCACCATCCTTTCGTAATAAGAATCTTTACAAACATCATGGATGACTGCTGTAGAGCTAGGTTCCATTCTCTAGTCGGCATGTCCTCCGACCTACTGACGTTGTAGCCACACTCTTAAGCCTCTTGGAGTGATTTATTTGTTAATATAGGCCTTGAATAGTCTTAAGTGCCAAATATTAGCTCTCAAATTTTTTAAATCTTTGAGTTTACTAAAAGCTAAATCCCATCCATTAGTGAGACCCAAATTGGAGCCATTTTGATTATTGCTTGGTATGCCATTTAATCCAAAAATTCCAATGTCATGCCGATCAACACATAATCCATGTAAAATCTGCTCCAGGTCCATGGTTTGTATAGTATATCAAAACAGTAATGAACACTTAGCAAAATAATAAGTTGTCCAAAAGGTGATGGATTCAGTCAATGTCCCAATATCCTAAATTAACAGGGCCCACACTGAAAACAAAGGGGTTTAGCAATATCATAAACCGTTAATGTATGTATCAGTAATGTCAATGCATTGGTCAAGGAACAGCTATCCACTCTTAAAATTACCATAAAGACCTAGACTATCCATATACAAGGTAATAACTGACAAGATTTATATTGGTTCCTGAAATTCTAGAAAATGACCCCTTATGAGTGAATCCCAAACTGTATAGATCATAGGCATATCACTCCTGAATTCCCGTATTAAAAATAGTATTGGATATCTATAAAGCTCACATGGGTAACTGGGCTACAGAAAATCCAAATAGAGCTAATATATTGAATAACCTTGAGGAATTGTGCTGATATGCTAAGTTAAAGCACCTGATAATGTCATTGCTTTAGTATATTTGAAGCTCATATACCATATTTAAGCAGAACCCATTCCTGTTTGCAATTATCCAAAATGCATAACCATACCAACAAACTTGTTACAAGAATTATGAAACCCTTGTTGCATATATATATATATTGATCTTGTATTATACTTTAAACATTTGTGGTCTTATATTGTCAGACTATATGTATGTTAATACAAAAATCCCATTCCACAATATGAATCATTCATGAAAAAAAGACTGGTGAAGCATCTGCTTTCCACCAATATATACAACACGGGGGTCTAGACCATACTTGAATATAAATGTTTCAACAAAAGAACAACAAATATATTTTTTTTATAAACTCTGGTATAAAAAAAACTAAACCTAACTAATCAAAAACTTGTGAGTACACTGACTAATAACACATTAGGTTATAACACATTGAAAACCATTAGAATTCTAGGTTCATGCCCATGCCCAGCCTATCTTTATGTATGTAACAGAATCAGCTTTAGATATTCATTCACAATGCTCCCGGTCTGTATATATAGAAAAGCGTATTATTATCGCTTTTTTTTTAGAGTAAACATTTCACATATACTGCTGATGACTTAATATATTGGATGTCTAGTATATCCCAAACATATTCAAACATGCCAGCCCATTTGTGAAAATACAAACAAACATGCTAAACAAATTATTGTTATATTTGATTTGAAACTTTTGCTAATTGTTAAATCTAATGTCCTTAAGCCGATAATGGCTGTTGCCATGTATATGCGCACACAAATTTTTCTCTAGTTGTAGTCCAACAGAACCCAAGGCCAGTTAGTGACGATAGTCCCAAAGTCACAATGATTTGTTAGAAAATATAAAATCTGGATTAATTATAGTCACAGTACCTTGTAAGTCCTTTATTAATCGGAGACCTTTAAGTGTAAATACTGGGTACATCCAAGCGGATGGCAACAGTAATTCCAGAAAAATATTTGGTAAGCTATTCCCAATTACAGTTGACACCAACTTGTTAACCATACAAGTGTTCAAGGATAAGAATAATCCTGTCGCTATCTCCACGTCTTGGATTTTGACTAAAATCTGCCAAAAAAAAAGGTTTCCTTATTCATTAGTCCCATAGGTCTTCCCAAAAATCAAAAGAACTGTTTAAGTTAGAATTGGAAACAAATTCAGTTGTTCCCCGAAATAGTCCAAAGCATATCCACCGTTTCAAAGTAAGAAAAAATAACAATTGAGGTTGTAAATCCCCCTATTAAGAAAATGCGGTGTCTCTATTGCGAACCACCAGCAAAGTCACTAAACGACAACCAAACTTAATGCCTCGCAAGGATGGCGTGCACGGTCAGACCGCAGTCATGAAAACACCAACGACCAGCAAACCACGATACTAGACACCAGAATAAATTCCAGATTATATTTTATTATATTAACATATTCAATATCACCAGACCGGTTTTGGCTAGCCAGCCTTCCTCAGTGGATTAGAAAAACTCTTTAAAACACAGATTGCTCTCACGTATTTATATTGGTCGCTGACCAATAGAAACAATGGTATAGCCCAACCTAGTGGATGGAGTATTTCAGTGCACATGATAGTTGCATCTTAATCAATAAAAAACAAACAGTTCTGATACACAAATGCAATCTATTACATTGAGAAGCCCAAAAACATGAATATATGAATGTTGTCAATTAAAGAACATGGGTAGGAAAACCCTTAATTTGAATGTGAAAAATGCTAACATATCCTATGTATCTAAACTGTGTATGTTATTTTTTACATTCCAACATATTATATGTGTAAACACAGTACACAATACAGAGACAAGATGATCAGCTTTAATAATTGGCTTAAACTCTGGTGTCATTCAAAGGGGATCCAATGTCTGTCTGCCTGGGATGACATGCTGGACAAGCCACGCTGCTTAGCAAGGGACGGCTTGCACCTGTCACCCCTGGGCTTCCGGATATTGGCAAAGGCTCTTGTCACCCCCATAGTGCCTTTTTTAGGCAAGGCTCAAATTCTAAACCTACCACCCTAGAACACAAAAAAGGAAAAAACTAAGGGTAATGCTGCTCAATGCCAGAAGTCTCAACCTCAAGATGCACGCACTCGAGGCCCTTCTCAGTATGGAGAACATTGATGTCTGTGCTGTGACTGAGACCTGGTTCAAGGCTCCCGAGAGCACCCCGGCACTATCAGGTTTTACCTCATATCATGCGTTCCGGCCCCAAAATCCGGACAACACCAAGAAGGGGGGGGGGTGTCTGTATTCATCAAGGACACCCACACCTCAAGGTTGGTGGCAACGCACGATGCATCTGAGACCATCCAGGTGCAATTAACCATAGGCAAGACTGCTCTGCAATTTGTAGCATGTTACAGGCCACCCTCTCAATCTCAGGAACCTCACATAGCTTTCCTGAAAAGGGGATAAATGTATCTCCAAACACCATCATACTAGGTGACTTCAACTACCCGAATATAGACTGGGATCACTACTCAAGCCCCAACACTCTAGCCCAAAGGTTACTAGAGTTCATAAACTCAAATGCCATGGAACAACTAGTCACCATCCCCACAAGAGGAGAAAACATACTAGATCTCATCATCACGAACATGGGAAAACCATGTTCAACACCGGAAGTATACCCCTCACTGGTGAGATCAGACCATAAACTAATCTCACTGGAAGTCCACATCCTGCCCCCACCTGAGATAAAAAAAAGACCACAGTGAAGAACTTCTGAAAAGCCGACTTCACACTTCTGAAGACTGGTGTGGTCTCTCTTAAGGCCCCCGAGCCTGCGGAAACCATTACTCAAGCCGCTGAATCACTTACAAATGCCTTCTACCAGCACCTACAGGATTGCATGGATCAGGCAATCCCAAACAAAACAAAGACTCTTTGTACCAAAGGCAAGCGTCCAGTCTGGTGGACCCCAGCCATAAACAAGCTCTACAACAAAAGGAGGAAGCTACTACAAGATAGAGCAAAATCCTTAAAAGGGAAAACACCTTTGATCATTATAAGTAAAAAAAACTAAGATCTCTCATAAAATCATCTAAGGCAAATTTTGAGAGAAAAGTCGCTAAGGACTCAAAAGACAATCCTAAGGCCTTCTTTAGCTATGTTAGAAACCTGGGAGGAAACTCCCAGATATGCTCAGAATTAGTTCAAAATGATGTAAAAATTACTGAACCTACTGACATTGCCAACATACTGGCTGACAGGTTCAGTGCAAACTCCCCCCCCCTCCCCCCAAAAGGTGAGCTATCTATACCAGAGGATTGTAGCCCCCCAAACATCTCTAATGCTCAGGTGAGAACTGCTCTCTCCAAGGCAAAAAACACAGCATCCATGGGACCAGATGGTGTCCCTGGTTGTGTGCTCCACGAACTCAATGAGGAATTAAACCCGCAGTTATGGCAGCTGTTTAATCTTAGCCTCACCTCAGGATACGTGCCTAAGGAGTGGCGTACGGCAACTGTGGTCCCACTTCACAAAGGCGGTGCCTCCACCGACCCTGGAAATTACCGTCCCATCAGCTTGACAAGCCTGATCTGCAAAGCTATGGAGAGGATCATAATGGAACTCATAAATAAAGACATAGGGGACTTGCAGACTTTGGATCCGACCCAGTTTGGCTTTGTCAAAGGCAGATCATGCCTTTTAAACTTGTTTGACTTTTTCGAAACAGTCACCAAGGCCATTGATGAGGGAAAGGCAGTCCACACAGCCTACCTTGACCTGGCAAAGGCTTTCGACACAATACCCCACTCAGGCATCATTGGAAAAACTCATCAGCTTAAATGTAAACTCCTACGTCACAAGATGGGTTGCAAACTGGCTAAGTGACAGAACCCACAGGGTCAGAGTTACTGGCGCCATGTCAGACTCAAAGCCTGTCACAAGTGGTGTCCCACAGGGCTCAGTCCTGGGCCCACTCCTGTTCGGAATCTACTTTTCAGAAGTACAAGCAAACACAGGAGGATTATGGCTGACAAAATTTGCAGATGACTGCAAACTGGGCGCCATAGTTGAGAACACATCTGACACAGATATCCTTCAGAAGGGTCTTATAGAAACGGATAACTGGTGCCAGAGCCATGGCCTAAAGTTAAACGCCAAAAAATGCATAGTCATGCCCTTCGGGAAAAACAAGGTTACCCCTAGCTACCATATAGGCGGCAACCCACTAAGCACAGAAGAGGTTATCAGGGATCTGGGGACCCAGGTTGACAGTAACCTTTCGTTTGACACTCACGTTGCCAAAGTAGTTAGGAAGACCTTCTACATTGCCCACCTGATCATGAAAGGATTCACATCTAGATCAAGGGAGGTCATCGTCCCCCTGTACTCGTCACTCATCAGACCAATGATTGAGTACAATGCCCCATTCGGAATGTATCTGACACGACACCTGCAGCAACTGGAAAGGCCCCAAAAGTTCCTCACCAAAAGGATAAAGGGTCTCAAAATATGTCCTATGCTGCCCGACTGAAGGAACTCCAGCTCTATTCAGTCGCTTACCGTCTGCTCAGAGGTGACCTGTGCCTGACATACAAGGCCATGTCCAACCCAGAATTGATGAACATGCTTCACCTCAAAAAATCTAGATCCCTCAGAACTACAAGGGCGGGAGACTTAAATCTTGACACGGTTATTAATAGGATGTGCTGGAGGGACAGATTCATCACCCAGAGACTCCCTATGCTGTGGAACAAAATCCCGGTACATGTGAGGCAGAGCACCTCGCTGGCTTTGTTCAAGAGAAATCTTGACCAATGGATGGGAGATCGCAGATATACCCCAGGGATTATCTCAGTGTCACTGCTTGACAGAGGCACAGCAAAATAATGAGCATATTATCCTCCAATCTAAAGGGGTGGCGAAAGCCACAAAACTCTGGGATAGGCTTATAAATGCCCTTGGGCAGATAGCCTAGTATGAACCTATGAACTAACTCGGTGTATAAAACAAACAACTATACCTTGTATATATTTGAAAGAAATAGTATACATATAGAATAAAGTATTCAAACAATAGCTCAAAAGAACCTATTCCACCTACATGAAGCTCTGAAGTCAAATGAACTGACAGTTCATGACATATTTACTTATAACTGTCTTGTATATCTGCCTGATTATATGCTCCATGATATTGTTATCACTATATACTGAATTAGTTGTAACGAAGATGAATATCATCCTATGTGTAATAATAATAAGCAGTCCCCAAAAGATCCTCAGGTTTGTGACCACATATGGTAGGAACCACCACTTGGTAAGAAATGTATTAGATTCCAACTGGAATATACATTTGGCACATCAGGAATTGAACACTTTTGGGTCCCAAATGCCAAATCTCATTCAGACGGGGTAAAACTCTAGGAGGTCTCTTCTCTCACTACAAACATAAAAAAAAGTGGAGGTGCAATATATCAACAAACCACTATAACTGGAGATAAACTTCTGGGTACCTTCCCATGTGGTCATTGTAGTTCCTGTTCACAGGTTAGTAGATTTAAGGAATTTAATAGTGCTAATACAAACAGAGTGTATCAATCGAGGGTGTTTGCCAATTGTAGTAGTACATGGATCATTTACTTAGTGACGTGTCAATGGTAAGGCATTCTATGTGGGCCAGACATCGCGATCACTTAGGATACGCATGACAGAACATAAGTGATATCGGGAACAAAAAAGAAACCAACGCCTTATATAGACATACCATCAAATATGGGAATGCTCATTTTATGTTTATGGTTATTGATAAAGTTATGGGGGATAGAAGCAACCAACAAGGTTGGCACACTATCTTGAATCACAAAGAAAAATACTGGATTACCAAACTTGGAGGATTATTCCCGCTGGGTCTCAATGACCATTTGTAAAATCATTATTAATATGTTGATCCTCAGTGACTAGTAATTGTTAGTGGTGTTCAAGATTTAGTCACATCCATATGGTAATAAATAGGTCGTTTGGCATGGACTGTGGGTTATATGTTCAAGCAGACTTGATAAGTCAAATATGGAATAATAAAAAATGGATTTCACCATTTTTTCGGAATTGTTTGGGGACTGCTTAGAATCCTATAACCATTATTCATACATGTATATTGACATTGTCTTGGATTTTATTTTCTATAATGTGTATTCCAGCCACCGTTATTATTATACATAGGATGATATTCATCTTAGTTGCAACTAATTCAGCATATAGTGATAACTATCATGGAGCATATATTCAGGCAGATATAAAATACACCAGACATAAGTAAATATGTCATGAACTGTCGGTTCATTTGACTTCAGAGCTTCATGTATGTGGAATAGGTTCTTTTGAGCTATTGTTTGAATACTTTATTCTATATGTATACTATTTCTTTCAAATATATATACATAAGGTATAGTTTGTTTATACACTGAATTAGTTTACACATATAATATGTTGGAATGTAAAAAATAATAAATAACATACACAGTTTAGATACATAGGATATGTTAGCATTTTTCACATTCAAATTAAGGGTTTTCCTACCCATGTTCTTTAATTGACAACATTCATATATTCATGTTTTTGGGCTTCTCAATGTAATAGATTGCATTTGTGTATAAGAACTGTTAGTTGCATCTTAAATCAATAAAAAACAATCGTGCACTGAAATACTCAATCCACTAGGTTGGGCTATACCATTGTTTCTATTGGTCAGCGACCAATGTGCACTGAAATACTCAATCCACTAGGTTGGGCTATACCATTGTTTCTATTGGTCAGCGACCAATATAAATATTTGAGAGCAATCTGTGTTTTAAAAGAGTTTTTCTAATCCATTGAGGAAGGCTGGATAGCCGAAACCGGTCTGGTGATATTGAATATGTTAATATAATAAAATATCATTTGGAATTTATTCTGGTGTCGAGTATCGTGGTTTGCTGGTCGTTGGTATATTATGCTAATTTACTTGGCATCTTTATTCGCTTTGCGTCGCCAGTTCATTATGCACCTACACTCCTGTAAGTAGCAGAACTCTAGCTGCTCTCAGCTGATGAGAGAACAGCTGTGGGAGCTGGACAGGGACAAACCAGCACATCTCTGCGTTGCAAAGCTCAGAGAGCACGTTGTAATTGCTAGAGGTGGTTGTAGCTGGTTATGTCAAGGTGTATAAGCGCCAGTAACTGTTTTATGGATCAGCAGGAAATTTCTGCCAGACTGGAGCCAGTCTGTGTACCAGCAGTTGAATAACATGTCCATTTGTAAAATGTCTGAGAGATATGTGGAAGTGTCGGCATGTTTAAAACAACAATATCGGAGTGTTTTTGAAAAATATCTGCGTATCGTAAAAAGAGCTAGAAGACTAAGATGGCAATCCAAGACTAGAAACTGTTAATTAGTGTTGTGTAACTAACTTATACAAACAAATATTTCAAGAAGGGGCATGAATGTCCTATCTTGCCAGTGTACCAAAACAGTTGTTCCCATAAGTGTCCAGACTGTTATAAAAATATCTAAACTAGTACTTGCTTTTAATGTAATTTGGCAGTCTGCGTGAAGACTGGCAGAGAAGGGTGAAGGCTGCCAGCCTAGCCAGATAGCATTTGTAAATACTGTGAAATGTTTAACTTAAAACAACATTGCCCTCGGCGAAGTCGAGCATTTCTTGTTGGTCCTTTGAAATTAAAATTACTTTGTCTGTTCCTTTGAAGTTATTTGGTGTCTATGAGTCTGGAGTAAGCATCCTGCCTATTGTTTTAAGGCTAAAGGTAATGACCAGAATTTACATGTGGAATGTCCTTTATTGCTCCAAGTGGAAAATAATGTAAATGCAGTTTTTGTCAGCCTGGGAACACCAGGAAAGTGTAAAATATGATGTATTGTTATGAGAACTGCAGTTTCACTTTAAACTGAGAACCAGAGATTAAGCATTGTTGTCTGACTATCCAACTCCGCACTGCCTGTTGTCTTAGACTTGTTTTCTTTGAGAGCTAGAAATTAGAAAGTTTAGACTTAAGTATTTTTCTGTGATGTCAGAACTGTACTACTGTTTTATTTTAAGTATTTGTGTGATCTCTGAACTCTTTTGACTAGCACTGACTGTGTAGTAGAAAGTATTGTCTTGTGGTTTTATTTATTATTAAATATTGTAAAACCTTTTAACTGTGGCTTGTGTAGAGTACTTGTATGCCTTTGGTAAAATTGTACAAAGCCACTCCTATAGCTTTAGCCCTGGGCTATACTACCAATTGGATAATAATATTGCACAGTAATAATTGGACTCCCTTTTAAGGGCCTTTGAGTAGCTGATAAATATTAGCTGGGTGGTGGCAGTAATTACTATAGCAATAACCCACACCTGGGTGTGGGTAATGCTAAATTTACCCACGGTTGGCGTGGTTTGGTCCCGAGGGCGAGGGACCAAAGCCAACCGTGGTAAACATTACCACACCAGAAGTGGGTTATTGCTATTATACCATGACATTATTTAAGAAAAGAAACTGTTACTTTTCTTAAATAATGGCATAGTATAATGCCTGTTTACTGCCCTTCCGCAGATGTCTGGCATCCGCGCCTGCGCAGTACATCAGAGCTGTGGGCAAAAGCAACGGAGAAATCAAGATCTCAGTTGCTTTTTTTTTGTGTCTTGCTATGTTAAATGAGTTTAACATAACGAGACCGTTTTAAAATAAGCAACGGACATCTCCGTTGCTTATTTTAAAACTGTCTCGCTATGTTAAACTCATTTAACATAGCGAGACACAAAAAAAAAAAGCAACGGAGATCTTGCTTTCTCCGTTGCTTTTTTTAAAACACTGTCTCGCTATGTTAAATGGGTTTAACATAGCGAGACAGCTTTAAAATAAGCAACGGAGATCTCCGTTGCTTATTTTAAAGCTGTCTCGCTATGTTAAACCCATTTAACATAGCGACAGCTTTAAAACGAGTTATACTAAGGGAAAAAAGTCCGGGGGACCGGACCTTTTTCCATTAGTATAACTCGATTTACAACGGGCACGCTGGCCAATCAGCGTGCACGTTTTGGGGGGATCATGGTATAATACCGTATAGTTTTGGTAAAAGGGGGCACAGCTGGAGAACCTGTCCCAGCCTTCCCCAGAAGTGTTTGTGTGGTTGTGTAAACTCTTTATCTCAGTGTGTGTCAAGCTACTTGGGCAGGGACACGAAGTACTGGTTGGACAGAGAGGATGCTGGAGATTTTAGCTTGCCCAGCTAGGCTGAGATCTGTACCCTATAGCTGTGCCAGTGGGGAGTCTTATTTGGGAGCGACCAGCCCCGTACTGACTGTGGTCTCTGTGTGCTCTTAAGGGAAATTGCACTTTACTGTGTGTATTTGTTATCCTTTCCTCATACGAGACTCCCTCTCTGGTGTTAGTGGTGAGGATTGTGGCTCCTTGATTGCTGGCCAGGGCACAGGCGTCAGTCTGTTCTACTCTGTCAGAGAACCAATTAGTACACTTCTTTGTCTGATTCTCTAGTATTTTTTGACAATCCCAGAAATTCCCAGAGGTAGTTGTTTCTACATGCCCTATATTCTTGAATAAAATCTCCTCTTGGATATCTGAGATGCTGTACAAATTCGGATATTGTCTTTCATAATAGCTTTAAATTTTCACATGCATGGATGCCCTCTGCATATTTCTGCTGAACTTTTTCCAGTTTGCTCATGCTGGTTTTCTTAGGGTTTCCATATTCCATACTCTAGTCTTCAGTACACCGTGCTGTCTTTCAGTAAGCATTGGTATGACTTCAGCAGGAAAACTGAGGTCGTTGGCTAGCTTCAGTGACCCAAAGCTGCTTGGGCTGCTGCCATTGAGTTCTGTGATACTAACTTTCTGCATGTATGAGCATGTACAAGTAAGTCTGTAGTTCTTTTTGGTGGAGTCATTAAATTAGTAAGGTAGTAGAAGAAAGGCATCAAGTTGTCCATTACCTTTGTTGTAAAATCCTTTTACATACAGGAGCTACTTGTCCGAATTTTTTTTTTTTTCGAGCTAATGAAATTGGGTTGATGTCAAAGGTTGTAGTCAGTGAAGTTTTCTTTAAAGCATTATCCTATTTTATAGCTCTGATTTGTGAGCAGTGTTGTATGACTGTGAGCCATGTTGTAGCCAATGTTTTTTTTTTTTTTTTATGTAAACTTGAGAATGAAGTACTCATTTTCTTATTACCCACTTAATTTAAAATTGCAAGGGGACAAGAGCATGGTCCAGTCAACGGGTGCAAACCTCCAGTTCTTGACAAGATGCCAGCCCATTGGGAGTGGACTTGCATTCAATTAGGATTGCTATTTCTTTTGAGCACTTTTTTTAGGTTGTAGAAGAAAACTGAAGCACCTGGCAAAAAGTGTACGCAGTCTGCAGCTGTGGGAAGGATGTGAAAACTTCAAAGGTGGCACCCTAGCAGAAAATAGAAATGTAGAATCTAGTGCTGAAAGGCAGCAAGGCTAATCAGAACATCACTGTTCTGCTTTACGTGAATGTAACGTATCCGTTTAAAAAAATCCTCTAGCTGCAGACTATGGTGGGTGTATTTCTTGGGAGCACTTATTTACAGAAAAAATGTCAAAGTAAATAAAGCCACATACCAGTGAGGGACTTCAGTTTTAAAGCTGTATCCTTCAATGTTGCTCTTGGAGTTTGTGTCTCGACACCCCCCCCCCAAAAAAAATCCCATTCAGGTTTCCTTTGGTGGGTGATATGCCAGTGTCTTACAGTAGGGATCTTTCTTCTAACTGAGGGGAAGCGGCTCAGTGTTTCCCAGGGTCTAGCATGAGTAAGTTAAGCCACATCAAATGTTTTCTTGGAGTCAGAAGTTGTTAAAGGCACACGCATGTCATTTTGTAGTGCAACAGAGTGGTTCTTGAACATTGTAATAGCACAGCCTATCAAGCTATAATGCAAAACACTTTAGTTTTAAGCTAGAGTTTTCTTTAAAGCAACTGCAGCTGTAACTGAAAGCAGAATCTTAACTTGAGGTCTTTGGGACCAGACAAAACATAACTGCATTTTCCTATATGGAAGGAAAACTTGCAAAATTTCATCATGTGGAGATGCCATTGACATTTGATAGCCATTGAAATTTGATAGCAGTCCTTGGTAATACCAGTTCATTAAGTGATCACATTGGACATTGTAGCATGATCTGGTTTCTTTTGTAAAGTTGTAGATGTTCTCTTGCAGGACAGCGGGGTCTGCTTCTGGTAATTTATGTGCATAAATTGCCTTCTCAAATTCTGTGACATTATTTGAGAGGGGACATAAATGGTTACCCGCGGTGGTGGTGCTGCGGTAGCATTGTTGCCTCACAGCAAGACGCTGTCCGGTTCGATTCTCGGAGCGTTTTCTGTGTGGAGACGTGTGAATGGGCGTACCTTCGTTGAGGGTTGTGCGTCAGGGCTGGTAACTCGGCACATAAAAATCAACTACCAATCATTAGTGGACTGGAGTTCCACTGTGACGACCCCTAACAGGGAAAAGCTGAAAGACTCAAACAAATCACTTGATAAAGGGTTAACAATATGCTGTTTGTTTTGGGCTTTCTTCCTTCCCTTTGTTTCTCTTAAGGGACTGTTTGAAATTAAAAAAAAAAATCATTTTCAGGTAAGCAGGAACAGATTTGGTGTTTTTCTTAAGATTTGGATGTGCCTTGAATTCAGGTATTGTAAACAGATGTGCCTTGAATTCAGGTATTGTAAACAGAAACTGATGACTTGTCCAGTGTGTATTGTGGTACAGATTGCAGAGCTGTATTTGTACTGCATGTTTGATAGCCTGCATTCCACTTGTATTGTATTATAAGTCTGCCCTTGTTACTGGTAGTCTTCAGGAGATTTGATTTGTTTTTAAAGCCCCCGTTTTGATCTTGAGGACGGTGCAACTCTATTTCGCCATGCTTGAAAATCTGATGCTGGGATTTTTTAGGGTTTCATCTAACTTGTGGATTGCTCAAGTTCATTACAGTTTTGTTCTCACTCTTCTGTATAGTAAACTGTCTGAAGTTCAGTGAATATCGAGAATTGCTGTGTAAACATGCTTCCCATATTTAAAAAATAAATAAATAAAATGCTCATATCTGCTTCTGTTTCAGCAGATTGTCTCCGCAGGTGACCTTGCCATCTCAGGTATGTAACTTTGTTCTTGAATGGGGGAATCCATGGAGAGAAGCAGATGTTTTTTAGTTTAAAAATGGTGCCAGTTCATAGGTTCATACTAGGCTATCTGCCCTAGGGCATTTATAAGCCTAGCCAGAGTGAGTTTGGCTTTCGCCACCCATTTTAAATTAATTTTGCTATGCCCTTTTTCGAGGTTAGTATACTGTGCCTCTGTCTAACAGTGACACAGAAGTGATACCCGGGGCAAACCTATGATCTCCCATCCACTCATCAAGATTCCTCTTGAAGAGAGTCAATGAGGGACTCTGCCTAACCTGGACTGGGATTTTATTCCAGAGTGAAGGGAGCCTCTGGGTTATGAATCTGTCCCTCCAGCATGTCCTATTTATTTCAGTGCTGAGGTTCAAGTCTCTCGAGCGCGTAGCTCTATGGGATTTGGATTTTCTGAGGTGCAGCATGTCCATTAATTCCGGGTTGGACATGGCTTTATATGTCAGGCACAGATTGCCTCTGAGCAGGCGGTATGCCACTGAGTAGAGCTGGAATTTCTTTAACCGGGCAGCATATGGCATCTGTTTGAGCCCTTTGATCCTCTTGGTGAGGTACTTTTGGGGTCTTTCCAGTTCCTGCAGGTGTCTGGTAAGGTACATCCCAAAAGGGGCATTGTACTCAATTATGGGCCTGATGAGGGATGAGTAAAGAGGCACAATGACCTCCCCTGATCTAGATGCGACTCCCTTCATGATTAGGTGGGCTATATAAAATGTTTTTCTAACCACTTTGACCACGCGGTTGTCAAATGAGAGATTGCTATCAACTTGGGTCCCTAATTACGTCTTCTGTACTTAACGGATTACTACCTATGTGGTAATTTGTGGGCCCTTTGTTTTTGCCAAAGGGGATGACTGTACACTTTTTGGCGTTTAGCTTGAGGCCATGGCTCTGGCACCAGTTGTCTGTTTCTATGAGGCCCTTTTTGGAGGATGCTTATGTTGGCTGGAGAGTCGATTATGGCACCCAGTTTGCAGTCATCTGCGAACTTTGTCAGCCACAGTCCTTCCGTGTTGGCCTGTACCTCCGAGAAATATATACCGAACAAGAGAGGTCCCAGGACTGAGCCTTGTGGGATGCCACTTGTAACTGGTTTGGAGTCTGACATGGCTCCAGCAATTCTAACCATGTGGGTTCTGTCCTTGAGCCAGTTTGCAACCCATCTAGTGACATAGGGGTTTATATTTAAGCTGGTGAGCTTATCTATAATGCCCGAGTGGGGTATTGTATCGAAGGCTTTTGCGAGGTCCAGGTAGGCTGTGTGGACCACCTTCCCCTCGTCAATGGCCTTGGTGACTCTTTCAAAGAAATCAACCAGGTTTAAGAGGCAGGATCTGCCCTTAACAAAGCTGATCTGGGTAGGATCCAGTGTCTGTAGGTCCCCAATATCTTTATTTATGAGGTCCATGATGATCCTTTCCATAGCTTTGCAGACCAAGCTAGTAAGGCTTATGGGGTGATAGTTTCCAGGATCCGTTGAGGCACCACCTTTGTGGAGAGGGACCACTGTTGCTGTACGCCACTATTTGGGTACATATCCTGTAGTAAGGCTGAGATTGAACAGTAGTTTTATGTTTGGGTTTGCTCTTCTTGGAGTTCATGTAGGACGCAGCCCGGGACACCGTCTGGTCCCATTGATGCTGTTTTTTGCTTTGGAGAGGGCAGCTCTTACCTGAGCATCTGTGATGTCGGGGGGGGGGGGGCAGCACTCTGCTGGGACAGATATTTGCCCTTTTGGTGGGGGGGGGTTTGCGCTGAACCTGTCTGCTAGGATGTTGGCAATGTCTGGATTCGGTGTATTTTTTGTCATTTTTTGACTAATTCTGAGCATATCTGGGAATTCCCACCCAGGTTCCTAACAACTAAAGAAAGCCTTGTGATTATCCTTAGTGTCCTGTGCAATTTTTCTCTCGAAGCTGGCCTTAGACGATTTTATGAGTGCCCGTAGTTTTTTGCTAATACTGATCAGAGATGCCTTCCCTTTTTTGGATTTTGCTCTATCATGTAGTATCTTCCTCCTCCTATTGTATAGTTTGTTTATGGCTGGGGTCCACCAGACAGGACGTCTGCCTTTGGAGGATTGGGTCTTGGTTTTATTTGGGATTGCATGATCCATGCATTCCTGAAGGTGTTCATAGAATGCGTTTATAAAGGATTCTGCGGTCTGGGCCGTATTTTCCACAGGCCCGGGGGCTTTGAAGGATTCCACCTCGGTTTTGAGGAGTGTGAAATTTGCTTTAGAGAAGTTTTTCACTGTGGTTTTCAGGGCAGGGGGTGGAGTCGGGGATGTGAATATCCAGTGAGATTAGTTTATGGTCTGATCTTACCAGTGAGGGATATACTTCTGGTCTGGAGCATAGAGTCCCCATGTTGGTGATGATCAGGTCCAGTATGTTTTCCCCTCTTGTGGGAGTGGTAACAAGTTGTTCATTAGCATTTGAGTTTAGAAATTCTAGGAACCTTTGGGCTAGGGTGTTGGAGCTAGAGTAATGCTCCCAGTCTATGTTTGGGTAGTTGAAGCCACCCAATATAATGGTGTTTGGAGAGACCTTCATATTTTCCAGTGTTCTCAGGAAGGCCGAGTGGGGTTCCTGGGTTTGGGAGGGTGGTCTGTAGCAGGCTATAAACTGGAAGGCAGTTTTACCCACTGTTAGTTGCACATGGATAGTCTCTGATGCTTCGTGCTGTGCCACCAACCTGGAGGTTGTGGGTATCTTTGACTAATATTGATACTCCCCCTCCTTTTGTGGTTCGGTCCAAGTTTTGGGGCCGAAAAGCATGGTATGAGGTATAACCTGGTAGTGCTGGGGTGCTCTCGGGAGCCTTGAACCAGGTTTCTGTTACTGCACAGATATCGATGTTTTCCATGCCAAGGAGAGTTTCGAGTGCGTGCATCTTGGGGTTTAGACTTCTGGCGTTGAGTAGCATTACTCTTAGTTTCTTATCCCTTGTGATACCTATGGAGGTGGGTTTGTCTTTTGAGCCTTGCCTAAAAAAGGCACTATGGGGGTGGCAAGAGCCTTTGCCAATATCCAAAAGCCCAGGGGTGACAGGTGCAAGCCGTCCATAGTGAAGCACCGTGGCTTGTCGAGCATGTCATCCCAGGCTGACAGGCATTGGATCCCCTTTGAATGACACCAATACTTAAGCCAATTGTTGAAATTGATCATCTTGTCTTCATATTGTGGTATCATTCTTGGTGTGGGTAAGATGCTACTCGAGGTCAGGGTCATACCGGCCTGGGCTACATGCTCCGAGAGCTCCTCTGTCTCTCTTCATGTAGTCCAGGGAGGTACGTCTCGGGTCATTCACACCAGCATGGACAATGTACTTGCCTTGGAGTGACCTGAGTGCTCGTGTTGTGGCGGATCCTAGCGCCAGACAGGCAGCTCACCGTGACCTTCTCCTTGTTCAGCCTGGTGAGCGGGACATCAGCGTGCCTGACGATAGTCACCTATTACTAGTGTATCCCTTAAGGGCTGTGACTGTTCGGCACACTGGCTTTGTGAGCTGTGTGTTGCACGTGTTTTGTTTTGGGGTAGAGGTTGCTTGGGTGTCTGCTTTGGAGGTCTCTGCTGCTTAGGCAGATTTTTATTTAGAGCCTCCGAGTATGTTTTTTGTGTTTGGTTTGCTGTCGTGGTATGTCTGTGAGAGACTGAAATTGTAGTGAGTGTGGTTTCCTTCTACTCCTGACTGGTTTCGCCAGTACTAAGTTGAGAGAGCTTTGCCTCCAGTATGGCTATATGGTTGCATCTCTCATGTGCTGGAATTTGTTGGGGGGAGGAGAGGGTTGTCTGTGTACATGAGGCAGTTGTAACATTGCCCAAGATTCCCAGATTCACCAGCTGGACCAGAGAGGAGATTGACAACTGACCTTTGGACATGCTAGAATAGTATTGGGAATTCCTTTATAATTGAAAAAAAAAAAAGGGCCAATGGGGAACAAGGTACTCAAGGGGAGTTTGAGGGTGTAGTGCTTTTAATTTTTTAGTGCTGACTTATATAATTGCTTTAGTGAGCAAGTGCCCGGCATCTTAAATGCAATGTGTTACAGGTAACTTAATGCAAAAACGACAAACAGTAACTTTCTTTCAAGTGAAACAAGAAAATAAGTACAGTAAGCAATGCAGATATCGCTAGGGATCCACAGAAGAGCTGAAAAGCCGCGTTTTAGGTGGAATTGGCGTTTCAGGGAAATAACAAAACAACAAACAAAGCTAGATTCAGCAGGCCTGGATCTAGTCTATGCTACAGCAAACGAGGTGTACCAATTTCAGTAAGAAGCAGTTTAAATATGCAGGCACTATAAGCCTTTAACAAGAAATTCCCAGCTCAGAAGGGCAGAGTCCAGCCTCTCCTCCCACAAGAGTGCAGACCACAAACCCTTTTAATGTAAAATAACTGGCCTGAAGCCCAAGTGCTTAAACCAGAATTAATACACTTTTAGAGTAACAGACACTGAACCCTCAATCAGCAGTTCCCAACTTAGAAGGATGTAAGCTACCTATTCTGCCACTACAGTGCAGACCACAAACCTTCTTGATGTAAAACAACTGGTCTGAGGCCCAAGTGCTTAAACTAAAAGGCTTAGAATGAGTTATACCAAGCGGTAATAAATACAATTGAGTACTTTTAAGATGATGCAAAAGCAAAATAAAGTAGGAAGAAACACAAATACAGTAAAAGCAGATAATTTTTTTTTGAGTGAGCAAATGAGATGGGCCCAGGAGTTACAGGACAGAAACAAGTGCAAATGCAGGCCTTCAAATCAGAAAGTTGAGAGAGATGGAAGACCGCCCAAACGGCCAATAACTACAAATTCTGGGCCAGAACCACTCCCTATGTGGTAGACAGGTTACCTAGTAATTGAGTGAGTTTTCCTGGGTACTTCGAACTGAAATTGACACAAGTTTTATTTTCTACATGTGTTTGTGTATTCATCCTTTATTAGCTGGGTTAGTCCCACTAGACCAGTGGCCTCTCTCTCTTTAGGGGAGGTTCAAAGTTCGTCTAGTTAGTTTTAATCCCACTAGGCCAATAGCCTCTTCAAGGGAGACCTGAGTTTGTGTTTGTTATTAGGGGAAAGTTGACCAGGTCATTTGAGGGGGGGGGGGGTTCCCCCTAATTTTTCCTATAGGTGCTGTGAGATCTTTTTATGTCCACTTAAGCTACCACCAATTCAAACAGATGGCCTCTATTTTAAAATCTCATCTCAAGAGTGCAGCACTCCTCTTTGTGCTGCAGTGTAAGTGATTGATCTAACTGGTGTGGGATAGAACCCACAGCCTATTGTACTATGATCTAACTGGTGTGGGATAGAACCCACAGCCTATTGCACTACATGTGTGCTGCCTGCTACACCACTGACCATGCATAATTTGTCTAGGACACTGGGGCACTTCTTCTCCTTATTCTTTTTGATGGGGGTCTTCTGCTTTAACATCCTGTCTGAAGAGTGACGCACTCGGGAGTGCTGCATTGCACTGTCTGTACTGGAAAATTTTAATACAACTTCCTACTGTGAGAATTGGTCTACAGCCTTGCACATCAAAGGAGGAGTTTACTAACTGAGCTACTGAGGCATTCTGTCTTGGTAACCAGCATTTGTCAAAAAGACTTGTAAAGAGAATTTGGTATACATCACCACAATTAGCCTTATTTTCAAGGGCATCCTCTTAATATAGGATTTCTCCTGCACGTTATGCTAATATTTGGTGAGTCTGTATGTTCTTGCGTCATTTAAAGCATATTATGTAATTACACTCACAGGAAGCAAGAAACAAAAACCTGCCTCACACTGAGCGTGCAGTTTGATTTTTAAAATGTGCACTTTAACTTGTAGTGCATATTCCTACTTAATTTGGCCTGCCTGTTGAACCATTTTCTCTGAATACCACAAGTGGAAGACTTTTCTGGATTTGATTTTAACTTGCAGCATGCTGCCAAGTTGTTGTAGGGCAGTGGCAGTTGGACTAAGCAAAGTGGGGCTGTTTTAGTACAGGCAGGTAGATACTTTTGCAGGATGTCTTTAGCCCTGGCTAAATTGGTTTTATTTGCTTCACTGATCACTGCACCTTTGACAGTGGTGTTCATTTGAACATATGCTACTATTTGGCTACAATGTTGTAAAGAAGATAAAATGGTGGTAGTGTTTTAAAGCTGTAAATAACTCCAGAAAATAAAGTATACGTCAGTAAGCACTGTTCCTTCCAGCATGACTGCAGACTGTGGAAACATTTATTCTCATCAAATTATAAATAACACCTGTTGGTTGTAAAGTGATCATCACCTTACTGTTGTAACCCATCCCCCTGCCCCCCTTTAAATTCCATGTCATTAATCCTGGTCTACTGCAACATTTATCTCACCTGCCGGATACGTTCTCTTCAGTAATGTACATCTTCCACTGCTTATTTGCCATTATTGAACAGAGTAAAACCACAAATTTTAAATATGCTGTAATCTGTAAAGAGTGCTTAAATCTATGCTTTAATTCTTCCCCTTAATAGTGTGTGTGTGTTGAACACTTTAGTGTGGGTCATTAGAAACCCTGATTGCAAAAAATAAAATTGCTCATTTTCACCCCCCTTTCTTTGTCAAACTTTATTGGGCCAATGCCCACAGTCTGTGCTATTGCTGGGAGTCCACTAAGAATTTTCCACTTCCCCTTTATTTTCTTAGTTTCACCTGCATCTACTGGAGTGGCAAACGTCATGGCTAATTTTACTGCATCTGTTTTCTCTTTTTTTAATAGATTTTTGCTGTGGCTTAATTGAGGCTTATTTACCGCTTCTTTCACTAACATTTCATGAAACCCCTCTGTCACTTTTACTCTAGTGCTGCATTTTCAGAAACATCATTAGTCTGGGTCTTGCATTTTAACCTACTTGACCTTCTTTGTTCTGTGACGGTTATAATTAAAAAAAGTTACTTGCTAGTGACTTACTGCTGTTTTCCATTTCTGATTTCTTTAATGTAATAAAATGTTAAGGAAATAAAACTGCAAAGTTCACAGGGAATATTGGGAAAATATACCTGATTTTCTGTATGCCCCCAGTGACTGATTTTAATCTTTGATTTGTATGGAAATCCAAATGGGGCTAAATTAACAATGTAACTGACATTTTCTTCAAAAATAGCTAGCTCCTCCTCCTTGGCATATGTACTGGCTGTAGGAATTGAAGGAGGCTCCAGCATATTTTGTTTTTTCAGCAGCTCAAAAATGAGGCCTGCACATTCTCTCTGAGTGCACAGTAAGCCCATCGACTGTTACTTTCCAGTATACACATCTGTTTTGAATCTGACATTTGCACAGATTAAGCAGTAGTAGTTTCGACATCCTCCCCCTTTTTTTTTTTTTTTTTTTTTTGTATACATCCAGTGTCATTTCTTTTATTAGCTTTCAAATTTTGTATGCTCTGCCTTCAAATTCTGAAATCGAAAACCTTTTTTTTTTTTTTTTTTCAGTTTACACTGAGCGGTTGTTTTGATAATTCTTTGAATTAATGGTTGTAGAGCTTGCATTTTTTGGGAGTGCCCCATACACACTCCAGAACAATTTTCATAACTTGGTGAAAAGGGGACATGACGCTGAAGTCCTTGACTTAGTAATGCTTGTCTGCATTTTTGGTCCTTCTGTCCTGTGTTCTGGGACACGCCTAACGAGTCTCACTGTTTGAGCCACTTGAAAGGAATCTGTTCACTATTAATTTTGCTTAGCTTGTGCCTTTCCCAGCATTATAAGAGTTAATGTTTGCACATTTGTATAGTAGCCCTTCTCTGCAATGGGGCAAAAGAATGTCCTTTTAAAATGTGGGTTTCGTAAGACCTGTTGAAATGTTCATAGACCATCCTGAAAGCACCCATATTATCCCCGTTAATGGGGCATGTTGTTGGCGCTGTCTTGCGTCTCGGGCGTAAGTGTTAAAGTCATCTTGTAATTATTTTATAGCCACCTGAGTTTTCATAGTTTCCTGTATCATACCACCATGAAGACCCTTCCCCTCCCTCAGACCATAATGCCTTTCATCCTGATTGGTGTAGAAATTTGATGCCTACTTTCCTTAGTTCTGCTGTCGATGCATTTTGTTTATAAATCCTTTGTATAGCTTTTATGAAATTGTCTAAGTGCATTGCTGGTAACTGCATGTCTTCCTAGGATTTAGATGAAATAGGCTGCATTCCCATTTATCCTTTATTACTCATTGTGTGCTCTGTAATGATGTCTTGGGAGCCTGAATACCTTCTACCTCCCACATCACAATTTGTTTGTATGACTGCATTGTTTTGCCTGCACAGTGTCCATTATGCAACAGGTTTGTCACTAAGTTAAGTAAAGCAGTAGGGTAAACCTGTTTACTGGGAACCTGTGTTGTAGCACAAGACCTGTATCACACAGATGGGATGCTTGTCTTGTTCTTAATCATAACTACAGGTTTCACAGGGTCCTACTTGGTCATAACAGCTGAATTTTATTTTTTTTTCTTTTATTTTTTTTGAAGACCCTCTAGTCATAGCTGAAATGTAGTAGTTTGACTTGACTCATAGTGTACTGCTATTAACAAGTGCACTGTTGTTGCTCTGCATGGTACGTAATCTGTTTTCTGAGAATACAGTGGGGTAGTCCCCCCCCCCCCCCCCCATAGCTGGTACCATGTCTAGACAAGAAAATGGCGGTAGGACAGTAGATGGTTGACTTTGGGTATTTGACCTGTGAACTACAGAAGTACAGGAAAAGGAGTACATTACAGGATGACTAGTTTTATTATAATACAGTGGATATAAAAAGTGTTCACTTCCGTTTTTGTGATTTATAAAAAAACGAGACCACAATAAATCATTTAAAAACTTTCCCCACCTTTTAATGTGACCTATAACCTGTATTCAAATAAACAAAATCTGTTGGGGGGGGGGGGGTAACGTGCAGTAAGCTGGTTGCATAAGTGTACCCAGCTTTAAACTAATACTTTGAAGCGCCTTTTGATTTAATTACAGCATTCTGCCTTCTTAGGAGTCTTATCAGCATGGCGCATCTTAACTTGGCTATATTTGCCCACTCTTCCTTGCAAATGTGCTCCAAATCTTGTCAGATTGCGAGGGCATCTCTTGTGCACAGCCCTCATCAGGTCACCCACAGATTTCTATGGATTTAGGTCTGGGCCATTCCAAAACTTTAATTTTCTTCTGATGAGGCCATTCATTTTTTGATTTGGATGTATGGTTGGGGTCATTGTCGTGTGGAAAGGTGAAATTCATCTTCATCTTCAGCTTTCTAGCTGACGCCTGAAGGTTTTTGGGCCAAAAGTGACTGGTATTCGGAACTGTTCATAAGACTTGTTTAGCAAATTTTAGCTGGGCCTGGATGTTTTTCTGTGTAAGAAAAGGCTTCCATCTTGCAACCCTACCCCATAGTCTAGACATATGGAGAGTACGGAAGATTGTCGCATGTAGTACACCACCATTACTTGCCAGAAATTCCTGCAGCTCCTTCAGTGTTGCTGCGTAGGTCTCTTGGCAGCCTCCCTGACCAGTTTTCGTCATGTCTTTTCATCAATTTTGGAGGGACATCCAGCTCTTTGCAACGTTATTGTTGTCCCATGTTTTTTCCACTTTTTGATGACTGTCAGGAAAATCTAACCCCACATAAAGTTCAGCTGTCCTAGTAAATCAGTCTCTCTCTTAATTGATGGCAGGTGTGTACCCAGGAAGACTGGGTGTAATTAAATCAAAAGGTGCCTCAACAAAGTATTAGTTTAAGGGTGTGCACACTTTACGTTTTTTATTTTTTATATTTTTCCGCTAACAGGTTTGTATTTTCAATTGAATTGTACAGGTTGTAGGTCACATTAAAGCTGGGAAAAGTTTTGAAATTATTTATTGTGGTCTTTTTTTTTTTTTAATCACAAAAAACAGATGATTCTTGGCTAGGGTGCCTTCTGTCGAGTTTTGTCCTTGTGTTTTTGTGGGTTTTCCTGGCTGCACCAGTTTCCTTCCACATTCCAAAGACCTGTAGTAGCTGGATGAACGATGGCAGGGCTATCTCCCTAGTGCTGTGGTCTTTGGTTCTGGATCATCACTGTTTAGGTTGTACTCCATGTGCAAAAATAGGGAAAAGGGTCATTGAGGGTATGTATAGATGGGGGGGGTGTTTAATATAAATATATTCAATTTTTAATGGGGGTGATTGGTACGGTGTGCCTTTAGGTGCTGCTATGTGGATTTATGGTGCACTGTATTTTTGACTACTGGTGTGACATGGACTACTCTGGTAGAGGGTGGGATATGATAGAAAGAATTCGTGGGGCAGCAGTTGTCTGGCATTTGTACATGGTGAAAAACTGAGGATATAGAAGGGCTAAAGTTTGGATGTCTGTCGTGGTTGGCCGTTCTTGTGCACAGAATGGATTAAATATAAAAAGTGAGTCATAAACATTTAATTTTCCATCATTGAATTGGAAGGTGGTATTCTTTGACGTAAAGAGGAGAAATGGAGGAAACTCCAACTGTAGGTTGGAAAGGTGTGGAATATAGAAATTCAAGAGAATAAGACCGTCTGTGAGGAAGTGGGTGGGCTGAAGTAATGAAGGGTCTACAGTGAGTATAAGGAGCAACGTTCATTTGATCACTGCCAGAGTAGTCTTAGCCATATGGTTTCTATCCTGTACAAGATATAATGGCTGGCCAGTTGTGTGTGCCAAACAGTTGACCACTTGAACAGAGCTGTAGAAAATCAAAGATTGGGGCATCAAACCCTTCAGAGCGTTCCTGCTGCTAAAGTGCACTCCTTTTGCAGGTTTTTGAGGCTCTGGGATTGGTTGACAGTTTTCCGTTGCCTGTGCTGGAGTCGGCTTTTGGGGTAGGGATATCGCCTTCCATATTTTTTTATTGCAGAGACTATACTTATTCCTGTGAATAAGTTAGGAACAAATGTTTTATGGACTTAGTTTTACTTCTGTGGGGAAAACATTGTTAAACTTGTTTTTGTTTTTCTAACTATAATTTAGTTTGCATTGTGTGTAGGGTAAGTGTTTTGAAGTCTTGTCTTCTGTTGTGTTTTTGGTAGAAAAATCCTGCTTTTCACTGACTTGCTGTCAGTTTCATGAGTTTTGGCAGTACTTATTGGTTCTTCTGCCCTTTTTTCCTTCAAACAAAAAAAAAATTCCAAACTACATTTGCTGCTGTAGTAGACTGCAAATTTGCGTCCGTGGCAGATGGGAGACTTTGCTGTGGCTCATTGTATATGTAGAGCTTGGTGACTACTCCAGTGTATATGTGCATACTTGCATATCTGAATGTACCTAGGAAGCTAGACTGGCTTCATATTGATATCTGCTTCACTGTATTCTGCATTTAGTATTAGTAAGCAAACATACAGTTGCTGTTTATTTTGTACACAAACAGCAGAAACCCAGCATTTGTTACAAATTCTAGTCGATATTTTGCCTAACTACAGTTCGTGTTGGTTAGCAGAAATATAGCCATCACTAAGGAGACACTTAGTTTATTTGGTATCTGGTATTTGATCTGGTATTTGAAAAGCAGAAACGGTATTTGTTACCCAGTTACAGCTCCCATTGTATCAGTTAGCAGAAACATCCGTTAGTAAGGAGAAACGTACATTTGTTAGTTTGATATCTGAAAAGCAGAAAGTGTTTGTTTGCAAACTATAACCAGCATCTCATTTAACTGCAGTTCTAACTGGCTTTAAGCAAAAACCTGCTTTGTATTTGTAACCAGAAACATAGTTGTTTGTTTGGTATTTGAAAAGCAGAAACACAGCATTTGTTACACATTCTAACCAGTGTTTTGCCTAACTATGGTGCTACTTTAACCTATTAGACTTGGTACATTGTTAAATTTGTCTATTATGATCTGCCTAGACACAGTTTCCTATTCTTTGTGGTTCTTTACTATTTATCTATGTACCTACTTATTGTAGCCACCGTTGTCTTCTGATAATCCTTCCATCACTCTTGACTAATATCCTCTACTCTCCTAATTGTCTATATTTCTCCTAGAACTGTACTATTCACTTTCTGCTGACACTCTTATTTTTTTTTCTCTTTGCAGTTTGCTTAGGCCATCCAAAGGCCTCTGGGTTGCGCCCCCCCCCCCACGCTTCTGAAGCAGTTTCAGAAAAAGCTCAAATCAGCCCTGGGAAATATCAACTTTTTTAAACACCAAGCATTCCAGAAGAATTAATTTTGAATATCATTGAATTGTTTTTAACAATTTTCTCACTTTGTTAGCATCATTGTGAGGTGAGCACAGCTGCATTGAGCTCCATTCAGCTTCCAACTTGGAGAGCTTTAATGAAGTTGGCCACTAGGTAGGAACATACGCTACTAATTGTGGAAGTTCCTTATCCCCTCTCTATACAAACAGGTGAGCTCCAGAGTTTAAGGTTAAAACTATTCCGAAACAAAACCTTTAGTTCAGTCGCAATTCCCTTAGTTCTACTTACTCATCATTAAAGAGCTTGCTGGCAACATTTGGTTTATGTAAGCTGAAGAGCTCTAACAGTGTATTGTCTTGCCTACATTTCCTGGCTCCTGTGTGTTTTGTGTGCCCCCCCACTCCCTCATTTCTTTTTGGAATCCCTCCTGCTGGGGTTGCTCTGCCTGCTCAGTTTGTCTTCAGGCTCGCTCCCCCCCATATCGCACCTGCCCCCCAGTGCTTCTACTCTTGAGCACTAGGCTAATACTCCCTCACTCTTAGCCGTCCAATTAGACGCACTTCCTGTTATCCTATTTCCTCTCTAGACCTACAACATGCTCGTGCTTCACCTGTCACTTTTTACTACACACTTATTACCATGTCACGTCACTACTTATCACCCCAACACCTTCCAGGCACCCACTTTTCATCACACCACAAACTCACCTTGCCATACTAGTCCTACGCTTGTCAATGTCAGTATTTTCCATTTAAATTGGTATCTACTAAAGATGGTCACTATAATCCTTAGTTCAACAATGAGCTTATCAAACGATTGAAACTGCTTACCAATATTGTCTCTAGGCTACTGCTTAATGGTGACATTACCCAAACCCTGGACCTTTCTCAGAGAACACCAACCCATCTAATCAGTCTTAACACCCCCACACATCCAATCCTAAACAGAAAAAAATCAGACCTATTGCTAATGAACATTAATATTAGAAGTATAGCCAACAAACTGGACATCCTCCATGCCACTCTAGCTACGTAGTCGTCCTCACTGAAACATGGTTAAAACCAAGTACAAAAGATAATGAAATACTACTCCCAGGTAACTCCACACTACAGGTGGATAGACTCGACAAAAGAGGTGGAGATGTTCTTCGTGTTTCACTGTTGCAGTCATTGCATTTGGGTAATCTACTGGCAGGTTGCCCTCAGTCGGCCTGATTAACAAAGTCTTGGGTCCTGCGTCTGTTGCTGTCCCTTCTTCTGTGACGTCAGGGGTAAGCAGTTCAAGTGCCGGTTGGACGACTCCGTAAAAGTTAATTGCATTACTTGTGGAAAGCAAATGCCTCATAAGGATTTTCATTTGTACTGTATTTCTTGCCTAGGCCCTGACCACAACGTGCCTTGCTGTCGGTTTTGTGCTAAATTTAATCAACACATGATTATACACGTCTGTATATTTTTGCTTCTAAATATTTTGGCTCAAGATTTAACTCTCCAGAAATGTCTGTTAGCAGTCCGACTACCGGAATGCCTAAAAAACGCAAAGAAAAAGACAGACCGTCGAGGTCCAAAACTGATGGCGTTTCTCCTAAGCCATCGCCGGTACTCTGTGAGGTGCTTTCGCAGCCCCTGATGCCTGCTACTTTTGATTCGCAGGCCTCTACTGAGACCCATTCGGAGTCCGTATGCCGCGAGATGCTATAAGTATTGAACCAGCGGATGTCTCTACCTTAGATGGATCTGGAGCCGCTATGCAGGTACCGGCTTCTGAGGGTGTGTTCAGGCCTAAAGATTTGTATGTTAAACAGACACCATCTTTTCAAAACTAAGTCCAAAATTTACTTGCGTCTAAAACTGATGCTTGGGCCACGTGTACAGGCACCAATGCCTAAAAAAAACAGATGATCAAAATGGCTGAAGATTTAATTACCTTGATCAGGGGTAGCCATCCCCCTCCTGCTAAGAGGCCTAGGTAAGGCACTGACTATGAATCTTCAGATCAGGTTTCTATTTCTTCTGAACAGGATTTATCTATTCCTACTTATGAGGACTCTGATGCAGAAGATTCCATCCCTTCTGCTTCTCCCCTTGAGGATTTCTCTTTTGGAGAAACTTGACATACCTTAAGGGAACGCTTCCACTGGGAAAGTCAAGGTTTCTCTGAATCTAAAAAGAGATTTGGGTATTTTCTTCTCCTTCCTCAGCATAGGCCTTTGGCTATACCTCCTGTTTTAGACATTGTTGATGTTTTTCAGAATCCAGTATGACCCCTGATACTCTGGCTCCTAGTAAGCCAGACAGATACTACATGGTTCCTGATTCCCACAAATTCCTTTTCTAGAACCCTCCTGATCCTGAAACCATTTCTCAGGGCCACAAGGGGGTTAAGGCCTCTACTGCTAAAAATCCTACCCCCTCTGACAGATTCCAGGGCGCTGGATAGATGGGGTTAGAAGGTTTACACGTCTGCAACCTTGGCAATCAGGGCTTTAAACTGTCAATTTTGTATGCTTAAATATAAACAGCATGTTATGGGTCTATTTAAACAGAAAATGATTGTCTCTGTGTGTGGAAAATAGTTGCAGGATTTATTACATTCAGCTGAACAAGTTGGAAAACATACTTTGCAATGTGGTTTAGATTCTTTGGAGGCCTCTTGCAGGGCTGTTGTAACTGGATCTGTGATAAGAAGGCATGCTTGGTTTAAAGAGCAAAATCTGCTTGACCGTGTTAAAGCAAAATTGTTGGATGCTCCTTTGCAACAGGACAGTCTCTTTGGTAATAAGGCTGAAGAAGTTTTAAAAAAGATGGAAGATTAAAGCTAAATCTATGCAAACTGTGAAAGATTTCTTACAAGTGCAGCCACCCAGATTTTAGTAGGCACTGGCCTACTAAGAACTGGTCCTTTCCAGTTCCCTCGAGCCGCTAAAGTCAAATCCAGACATTCAAAAGGCACCAGGGTTCAATCACAAGGAACCTTTGGAACAAAACAATGGTGTGCCTCCACCTCCAAACCTGGAAGCAACAAGGCACCACCCTATGGTAAACAGTCTCAATGACTTTCCTCTACAATCACCAAGCACTTATCTTTTGGCCGCCCCTTTGGGGGGAAAGCTGGCACTTCATGCACAAAACTGGCAACTGATTACCCAGGGCAAATGGGTTTTAAATATAGTATCCCAGGGATACAGGTTTCATTTTCACACAATCCCAAACGGATGGCCAGATCTGCCTCCAAATCAGTGGGCAGAGGCCCAGAAACAAGTTCTGTCCATCATGAATATGGGGGATATTCAACCAAAACTAGAAAAGGAAAAGGGACAAGGTTTCTATTCGAGACTTTTCCTAGTACCCAGAAAGACAAATCATGGTGTCCAATTCTGGACTTATCCATTCTAAATACATTTCTGGACATTCCAAAATTCAAGATGCTGACTCTCCAACAGTTACTGCCTATGCTAGGCAAGGATGCCTGTTTGGTAACTCTATACTTAAGAGGCTTACCTGCATATCCCAATCAGGGAATCTTGCAGAAGATAACTCCTCTTCAAAGCAGGCTATTTGCATTACCAGTTCTCTGCACTGCCCTTTGGCTTATCTACTGCGCCCAGGGTCTTCACAAAGTGCCTCGCACCATTAATTGCATTTTGCAGGCAAAGAAATATTCAAATTTATCCATACCTGAATGATTGTCTTAATTCAAGCAGAAAACAAGGGCACTCTTCTAAAGCATCTGGCATTTTGTAAAAATGGTTCTAACTTGTCTAGGGTACACTATAAGAAATCACAACTGGTACCCTCTCAAAAATTACATTCCTGGGTGCAAGCTTGAATACAACTGCCCAGATGACTTGCCTTATGCCAGAAAAGCAAATTCAATTGATGGCTTACTTCAAACAGGTGGCCACAAAAACCCAGCTATCTGCAAGGCATTCTGCAGGCCTTGGGGTTCATGGCCTCCTGCATTCTTCTAATTCCATATGCAAGACTGCATATGAGGAAACCTCAGTGGTACCTAAAAAGTTTATGGAGTCAACATTGTCACAGCCTGGAAGTAATGATTCCTATTATACCTTGCCTGCAACTAGAGCTCCTATGGTGGGCAGAGGCCTGCCACCAAAACAAGGGACTGCCATTTACTCCACCCCCTGCTGCCCAAACCTAACTATAGACGCATCAGACTATGCTGGGGGGGGGGGCACATCTGGCAGGGAAATGCATTCAGGGCAAATGGAGCCCAAATCAAATGCACCTACATATCAATCAGAAAAAGTTGCTAGCTGTACAGAGTGCACAGACAGCCTTCAAGGACTACCTTCATCCATGACAACTGCCGATTGACAGACAACACCACAGTCATGTGGTACATAATCAAGCAGGGGGGTACACAGTCCTACGCCCTTTGCAGACTAGCCATGGCATTGTGGAATACTGCCTTGACTTATCAAATACATCTACAAGCTCAATTCCTGCCAGGAAAACTAAATAAATACTCTGGCAGACGAACTAAGCAGAAATCTTATGGACCCACATGAATGGAAAGTAGAACCACAAGTTTTCAACATGTTTACACGCAAATTGCTCCAGACTGGCCTTGCCAATACTGGTACCCACTCCTACACAATGTGGCGCCCCTGTCTCGGACACCTTACCTACTGTCTCAGCAGAACTACCACATTCTGCGCACTCTGCTCCAAACTTTGAATCTTGCAGCGTGGCTAATCAACTAATTTCACCCTTGGCATCTCTCAGCAAACCTGTGATGGATGTCATTTTGGAGGCTAGAAGGCCTAGTACCAGAAAATCTTATGCTGGCAACTGGAAAAGATTCTGTGCCTAGAACCAATCAGAAGGAATAAGCACAGCAATGCCCCAGTATTCCTCAGATTCTGCAATACTTAACCGAGATGCTTCACAAGGGCCTATCTTTTTCTTCCATAAAAATCCATGCCTCTGCCATTTTGGCTCATTACAACACAGAACCTCCCCTTTTCTCGCATCCTGTGCTAAAGCAGTATCTCAGAGGGGCCAAAAATGTAAGACCTCCCAGGAGAGCACCAACTCCTGCATGGGACCTCAGTTTTGTTTGAGAAAAACTCGCTCTACCTCCTTTTGAGCCAGCTGCTACTGCAGACCTAAAATTCCTCTCTTGGAAAACCACTTTCCTTTTAGCAGTCACTTCGGCTAGAAGGATTTCAGAATTGCAGGCTCTTTTGGCAGGGGAGCCTTTAATTATTTTTTATCCGGACAGGGTGGCTCTCGGGACCAATCTATCCTTTATGCTGAAGGTAGTATCCAGTGTGGGCTTTAATCGGACCATTCATCTGCCAACTTTCTTCTCCAATCCACAGAACAACGGTGAGCGGATTCTGCATTCATTGGATGTACACAGACAACTTAGATTCTACCAAAACAGGACAAAATTTCTAAGAAAATCTGAACAACTATTGGTGGCATTTGCTGCAGGGGCAGAGGGAAAAGCTATTTCAAAGCAGACAATTTCCAAATGGATAAGCCATTGTATTTTGTTTCTGCTATATGCACCATGGTAAACCTATCCCCAAGGTGATCAGATCTCATTCCTCCAGGGCTGCATCTACTTCTGCTGCCTTTCTCAGAGGGGTTCCTACCAGAGACATTCTAGAAGCTGCTACCTGGAGTTTAGTTCATACGTTCACCAAGCATTACCATTTACCCCTCTCCTCCAAATCTAGAGTGGGCTTTGCCACTGCTGTCCTGCAGGGCCTTTATAGCTGCTCCTAATGCTGTATAAACCCATCCTCCCAACCATAGCTTTGGGATTCTTCCCAAATGTAATGACTGCAGCAGTGCAACACTAAGAACATAGTACAGTTGTGTACACTTACCATAAATGCAGATGCTCGAGTGTATTCACTGTTGCAGTCGTGATTACCCTCCCTCCAGCCCCCTGTTTTCTTCTTACTATACCTCTACTTTCTTTAACTATGCTTTGGTGTATTTGCTTTTGTTTTGAGGTATTTTTTTGTGTTTTAAATTATATATAGGGGCAAGAAAAACTAATGTAATGGCATCGACTGCATGTTTTATACCCCTGACGACCTGATGTCACGGAAGAAGGGACAGCAACTGACGCAGGACCCAAGACTTTGTTAATCAGGCCGACTGAGGGCAGCCTGCTAGCAGATTACCCAAATGTAATGACTGCAACAGTGAATACACTCTAACATCTACATTTATGGCAAGTGTACACAACTGTACTTTGCTGTCCTCTTTAAAGAGCATCTCATGCCAACTTTCCTTGAATGCAAAACCCCACAACTGGACAGTGCAGAAATCTATACCACACTAACCACAAGTTCAAGAAAAACACAACATGATTGGCTGCTATATCCCACCTGGAAATGACCTGGAAATGTCCCAGATGTCCTTCAAGGATGCATCTGCAGTCCTTACAAATGGGTTGTCCTGTCATCAGGCAGCCCTTCGGTCGGCCGGATTCCAAAGTCTGGGTCTGGCTTCGGCTGGTGTCGCACTTCACCCGACGTCATTGCGGCAGTTCTTCGGGTATAAAGGCATCAGCCGACGCCATTTTCCTCAGTCTTTCTTGCCGCGTGGCGCCCGAAGCAGAAGCTGTTCGCAAGTGCCGGTCGGTCAGATCCAGAGATTACTACTACCGAATAAAGCTAAGTACCCCGTTGGGGACTCTTTCTTGCCTCAGCCGATGTCAGAGAAAGTTAATAACTGTTTATCTTGTGGGAAACAAATACCTCATAAAGATTTCCACTCCTATTGCATTCATTGTTTAGGCCCAGACCACGACGTAGCAGCTTGTCTAGCCTGTGCTTCTTTTAACCGACGGACGCTTAGACGTCGCTCGGACTTTGCTGAACAGATTTTCGGCTCCGATTTTGCCTACATTATGCCGTCGGATCCTCCGACTACGCAAATAACCAAAAAGCGCAAAGAAAAGGACCGACACTCGCGGTCCGCGGTTTCGGCTGAAACCGCGGTTAAGCAAACCACGAGTGTCTCGGTTTCGGCCGAAACCGAGCAAGCGGTTCTTTCTTCAGCCGATAACTTGCCTTCTACCGAGGCCTCTTCTATCCTGGTAGAAACGGCTTCTGAAATCCAGCCTTCTGTTGCGATTTCACAGGATTTATCAGACACCATTCCCCTAGATATTTCTACCCCTGCACGTGGAGCTGCTAGGCCTCCTCCAGCTATGTCTATTAAGGCCTTTGCCAGGGCTAAAGCAGCCAAAATTTCAAAACCTGTGCCTGCCAAGCCCCCCTCTCACAGGCCCAGCACTAGCTCCCATATGCTTTCTTTGGCAGAGGATCTCATCTCGTGGATCCCAGCCTCATCCAGACAGGGCCTCTCTCCCTCCTCCAGAAAAGAGGCCTAGAGCAGAGCCCCCTGAGCCAGTAGCCACAGATGATTCCTCTGATGATTCAGAACATACAGACCCTCCTGAGGCTTCTTATTCTCCTTACGAAGACTCTGATGCTGAGGAGTCCATCCCTTCAGCCTCTCCTCCTGAGGAATTTTCCTTTGGGGAAACCTTGCATGCTATGAGGGAACAATTTCAGTGGCAGGGCCAAGATTTCTCAGATTCTAGAAAAAGGCTTAGGACCTTTCTACACTTGCCACAGCATAGGCCTTTAGCTATTCCTCCAGTTCTATCTGTTGTTGATGATGCATTTAATGATGCTTGCACTGCTCCTGATACTTTACCTCCGGCTCCTGCTAAGCCCGATAGGTACTACAGGGTCCCGGACACTCATCACCACTTATATAAGGCCCCTTTTGCAGATCCAGAGACTATCTCCCAGGGCCCTAAAGCTGTAGCAGCTACTTCTTCTAAAAACCCTCCCCTCAGAAAGGGATTCCAGGTCCTTAGAGAGATGGGGTAAAAGTTTACACCTCTGCTACTTTGTCAGCTAGAGCTTTGAACTGCCAATTTCATATGATTCAATATCAAGAGTTTATGCTTGACCAGTTGACTAAAAAGCTGTCCTCTGAAGAATCTTTAGATAAAAGTATGTTCAAGAAATGTTACATAACATACAGCAGGTTAGTAACCATTCTTTAAAATGTGGCTATGATGCACTGGAGGCTTCCTTTAGATCAGCCATGACTGGCACAGTTATCAGGAGGCATGCATGGTTGAAAGAGCAGGCATTACCAGACCATGTCAAATCTAAGCTTTTGGATGCACCTATGGACAAGGTCAATTTATTTGGTGCCCCCACACAGCAGGTACTGAAAAAGATGGAAGAGAAAGCAAAATCTGTGCAAACAGTAAAAGATTTCTTACAAGTTCAACCACCACGGTTTAGCAGGAATTGGCCCTCCAAGAATTGGTCCTTTCCGGACTCCTCTAAGGCACAAAGAGGCAGGAATAGGCGCTCTAGAGGCAGAAACCAATCCAGGGGTGCCTACAGGGGTCGCCAGTGGCAGGGTAACAACCAACGAGGCACGGATACAGCCACCACCACTACAACAACTCAATCACAGTGACTTGGCGGTGGCACCACCTACCAGGGAACAACTAGAAGCACCCTTAGGCGGAAAGCTAACATTATTTTCAAAAAACTGGCACTGCATTACAAGAGAAAATGGATTTTGCAGACTATAGACAAAGGTTACAGGTTCCATTTCCATACACTACCAGCAAAGAGAGGAATGCCAAACCTACCACCTTCTCAAAGGGCAGAAGCTCTAAAACAAATATCACAATTATTAAGAATGCGAGCTGTGGAAAAGGTACCACTTATGGAGCAAGGGAAGGGATTTTACTCCAGGCTCTTCCTGGTACCAAGAAAAGAAAACAAATGGAGGCCTATTCTAGACCTGTCCGCTCTAAACACATTCCTCATTGTTCCAAAATTCAAAATGCTGACCCTACAGCAGCTTCTTCCCATGCTGGGCAAGGAGTCTTGGCTGGTAACTCTAGATCTCAAGGAGGCATACCTGCACGTCCCCATAAGACCAATTTGCAGAAGATACCTCAGATTTCTTGCAGGATCAGAGCATTATCAATTCTCAGCATTGCCCTTTGGCTTATCTACTGCGCCCAGAGTGTTCACGAAATGCCTGGCATCAGTAATCGCTCATTGCAGACTTCAGGGAATTCAAATCTATCCCTACCTGGACGACTGCCTGATACAAGCGGACAACAAAACAAATTAACAGAAGACTTACAAAGAGTAATCTACCTGCTACAAGCCCTGGGATACACAGTCAATACAAAAAGTCAAGGCTGATTCCATCCCAAATAATAACCTTTCTGGGTGCAGAACTGGACACATCAAAACAAATGGCATTTCTAACTGCAGAAAAGAAAGAGCAACTTCCTCTCTATTTCTTGGCATTAACAAAGCAGAGCCATCTAACTGCAAGAAAAGTGCTACAAGCTCTAGGCTTCATGGCATCCTGCATAATACTGGTCCCTCATGCCAGGCTTCATATGAGAAAGCTACAGTGGTACCTAAAGAATTTGTGGTCTCAGCACAAGCACAGCCTGGAAACCAAAATTCTCAGCACAAGCACAGCCTGGAAACCAAAATTCCTATGATCCCATGCCTGAAGCAAGAGTTCTTATGGTGGGCTCAGGCCTGTCAAACACAGGACTGCCCTTCTGCAAAAGTCAACCAAGACAAACTATCACGACAGATGCCTCAGACCTCGGTTGGGGGGCACACATGATGGACAAATGCATTCAAGGCCTTTGGACTCAAGACCAACTGCATCTGCACATAAATCTAAAAGAAATGATGGCAGTAAAATTGGCAATCCAGGGATTCAGACCTCTTCTCCAAGAAGGCCAGTTGTTGATGAGGACAGACAACACCACAGTTATGTGGTACATCAACAAACAGGGAGGCACACACTCATACCCCCTATGCCGGCTGGCACTGGACCTATGGGATGTGGCTCTGAGCTACAACATTCAGTTACAGGCAATTTATGTACCAGGGAAGGAAAACACTCTAGCAGACATATTAAGCAGAACTACAACAGATGCCCACGAATGGATGCTGCATCCGGACATCTTCAAAACCATCACAAGAGAATGGGGATTACCACAAATAGACTTGTTTGCATCCCCATACAATCACCAGCTAAAGAAATTCTGCACAAGGAATTACCACCCACTTGCTTGGAAGGTGGACTCCCTATCCTTCAGTTGGAAAAGCCTGACAGCTTACGCATTCCCACCACTTCCTTTGATGCACAAGGTGCTTCTCAAGATCAAAGAGGAACGCCCGAGGATCATTCTGATAGCCCCAGACTGGCCAAGACAACATTGGTATCCACTGCTGAGGAGCATGTCCCGGGAGCAAATATGGAAACTGCCAGATCCCATTACTGCTGACACAGAACAACTACAACATTCTGCATCCAAACCTAAAAACTCTGCAGCTAACTGCCTGGAACATTACATAACAGAAATTAACCCAAATTTATCCCAAAGGGTTAAGGACATAATCCTGGAGGCTCGTAGACCTTCAACAAGAAAGAATTATGCAGCAAAATGGAAAAGATATCTCGTCTGGAGTACTGCTAAGGGGCAAGATGTGACACTGGTGAACATAGCCAACATCCTGGAGTACTTGGCGGAGCTCTTCCATACAGGCCTGTCCTAGTCCTCCAAGATACATGCATCAGCTATTTCAGCACAATACAGCTTGGATCCTCCTGTCTTCTCGCATCCTCTGCTCAGACAGTTTCTGAGGGGAATTAAAAATGTAAAACCTCCCAGGAAACCTCCATTGCCAGCATGGGACTTGAACTTTGTGCTAGAAAAACTGACTCTACCTCCTTTCGAGCCAGCAGCTACAGCAGACTTGCAATACTTATCCTGGAAGACTGCCTTCCTGCTGGCAATAACTTCAGCAAGAAGGGTCTCTGAACTACAGGCATTAATGGCAGTACAACCCTTCCTGATCTTCCATCAAGATAGTGTCCATGAGAACAAATCCAACATTTATGCCTAAGGTGGTATCCAGAGTCTCTTTAAATCAGGCTATCCACCTACCTACATTCTTCCCCAATCCACAGAACAGGGGAGAACAGCTCTTACATACCTTGGATGTACACAGGCAATTGCGCTACTACCTGGACAGGACAAAAAACAATAGAAAAACTGACCAGCTTCTGGTAGCTTATGCAACAGGAAAAGAAGGAAAACCAATTTCTAAACAGACAATCTCCAAATGGATAGGAAATTGCATTAGATTTTGTTACTCCTACCATGGAAAGAAAACTCCAGAGAACATCAGACCTCACTCCACAAGGGCCACAGCCACTACCACAGCTTTCTTACGAGGAGTGGCTACCAAGGACATTATAGAGGCTGCTACTTGGACCTCCGTGCATACATTTGCCAAGCATTATAACTTACCTCTATACTCTAGATCCCGTGCTGGTTTTGCCACTGCTGTTTTGCAAGGGATCCTGACTACACCATAATCTATTCTCATTACCTCCTCCCCTAGTTTAGCTATGGTATTCTACCCATTTGTAAGGACTGCAGATGCATCCTTGAAGGACATAGTACAGTTTTGTACCTACCATAAATGTAGATGTCCGAGAGGAATGCATCTGCAGTCAGGATTACCCACCCTCCTTCCCCTCTGAGGTACTCCTAGGGTACTTACCAATCTTCAGCTAGCTTGGGGGGATCTATTATGGTGTATTTGTTTGTATATATGTACATACATGTTTATTTTGTGTGTTTGCTCTCTACTATTTGGAAACTTTGGCATTTATCCAAATTTAGCCAACCAAGAGGGCACCTGGCATCTGGGGCAAGAAACACTGAGGAAAATGGCGTCGGCTGATGCCTTTATACCCGAAGAACTGCCGCAATGACGTCGGGTGAAGTGCGACACCAGCCGAAGCCAGACCCAGACTTTGGAATCCGGCCGACCGAAGGGCTGCCTGACGACAGGACAACCCATTTGTAAGGACTGCAGATGCATTCCTCTCGGACATCTACATTTATGGTAGGTACAAAACTGTACTTTATAGAATGTTTGGTGCACTGGGCAAGTAGTACATTTAGTCGGGAGATGTTCATACTGGTTTGCATGTGATACAGATCACCCTATCCACCACAGAAACTTGCATGGTTTTACACAAACTATAAATGTAGTTAAAAAAAAAAAAAAAAAAAAAAAAAAAAAAAAAAATCCACCTGGAATTGGATATTAAATAACTCCATTCACTCGTTCCAATCAGATTGCCTTCCTGATGGTTTCAGCGACCACCTACCCACACTTCTTGTACAACATCAAACATTCCCTCCAAAACCTACTATGTTTAAACAAATGAGAAAAAAAACATAACTTTAATCTTGACAACTTCCTAGCTGACCTACAAAGGTGCAATTGGATTCCACTCAAGTACCTTGACCTAGATGATTCAGTGAACCACTTTAATAAATCTTTCTTGGATATATTAAATGTTAGAACCATCAGAGTAAAATCAAACTAGGCACCCTTGGGCCCTTCTGAAAATTACAGAGCCTGGGAACTATGGTGTAAGACTAACACATTACTAGAAAGTATCAAGAACTTGGCAATAAGGCAAAAAATTATCCCTTGGACAGGCATGTTCATTCTAAAGATTCAGAAGAAATGCTTGACGTCTTTGGTTTCCTTTTGGCTCTGGCAACAGTGGTTCTCCCTTTTGGAAAGGTCAATTGCCACAAGCTTCCGCAGAGTCTGGTCCTACTTGCACAAGACTGGGATTGATTGATGCACCCAACTTGTAAACATCTACACACTGCCTAGGTAATGGAATCCTAATACTTTTAGCCACCTTTGTTGCTGGACATACAGCAGGAGACAAAAATCTATTGCTACCACACAGACAATACAAGGTTTGATCTTGCCTTGAAGTGAAGCTGACTAGGCTTGAAATGGCCTGCAAGGGCAGCTAGGCTAGTATTTGTGAACTTAAGACTTAGAAAATCATAGTGCATATAGGTTCATAGGTTCATACTAGGCTATCTGCCCTAGGGAATTTATAAGCCTAGCCAGAGTGTGTTTGGCTTTCGGGGCATTTATAAGCCTAGCCAGAGTGTGTTTGGCTTTCGCCACCCATTTTAAATTAATTTTGCTATGCCCTTTTTCGAGGTTAGTATACTGTGCCTCTGTGTAACAGTGACACAGAAGTGATACCCGGGGTAAACCTATGATCTCCCATCCACTCATCAAGATTCCTCTTGAAGAGAGTCCATGAGGGACTCTGCCTAACCTGGACTGGGATTTTATTCCAGAGTGAAGGGAGCCTCTGGGTTATGAATCTGTCCCTCAAGCATGTCCTATTTATTTCGGTGCTGAGGTTCAAGTCTCGAGCGCGTAGCTCGATGGGATTTGGATTTTCTGAGGTGCAGCATGTCCATTAATTCCGGGTTGGACATGGCTGTCAGGCACAGATCGCCTCTGAGCAGGCGGTATGCCACTGAGTATTGGTATGTAAAGGTTTTCTTGGTGTTGCATTATGTACAAAGACCTTTTTAAGGCTAATAAGTGTGTGGTAAGCTTCAACTTTAGGTCACTTCCGCATATTTGCCCATGGATCCTCTTTCAGTGCACTTTATGCAAAATCCCCTTAAAAGCTCCACATTAATCTGTCCATAATAAGACAGATGGTATATTTAGGATCTTAATTCTGTTTTGAACCAGCTGTTCTGGCTGATTTTTGAGGTTTTTATCATGGGGGGGGGGAGAGAGAGAGCGAAGCTTTTATTTATGCCTAAAATGGCATAAGAGTTCACTTAGACAAACTGTCCATCTGACTGACTCTTTCTAAAACTTAAATGAGGTAGAATGGGACATCCTTACTCTGGGCATCTCTATTGAATTATTGCTTATGAAGTAGGCAATGTAAATGAAAACCAGATTGCCCCCCCCCCCCCCATTTGCAAGCATACATTACTTATCGAGACAGTCAAATATTACATAGCGCCTTCAGTTCCTGCCTTTCCTTAAAATTCCTTCCTCCTCCAAAGCCTTATTCTGCATGATTGTTCCCACTTTTTTACTGTATTCCTACTCTTCTAAAGATCCCACTTCTAGTTCTTTTTATCTCTTGCTGGTATTCACTACTACTTTTACAGTTAGTTTAGACTTTTGTTCTAGTAATTGCTTTTTTTGGAAGCCACCAGTATTAAACCCAGCATGTCTAGGCAATTCCAATTCTGTATTGCCGCTCAAAAATCATTTCCTTAGTAAACTCAATTTGCTCATACCTCCAAAATTTGTAATCTCCCTGGGGAAAAATTCTTTGGAGTTTGTCTGGGGTATTGAAATAACTGCAAACATTTCCAAGCAGAGATTCTAAATCTTCGTGACTTTGCATATTTGTGAGCCACACATTGTTTCTTTGAATTCTTTACCAATCTCTCTTCCCATTTCTTTCTAACCTACTCTGATTTCATGCATGCAGTATTTTGTCCTACCAATTATCCTTTCTATTCCCACTGCTAGTCTTTTGCTTGGGGGAACCCCTTTATTTCCTTTTCTTTACCTGTACTCTGCCTTCACTGTCAAGGATTGATATATCCATCTCTAGCCTGCAGTCCATATTAATTATTGGCTTCTTCCCATTGTGTCACATTTTCTTTATTTGCTTCCGTTACCTGGGTTGCTTTGCCAGTTTTCTCCAGTAAATTCCAGTCCCCTCTTTCTTATTCTCTGTACCTCCCTAATTGCAGTCATCCATATCGGTAGAATCTCTTTTTTTTTTTTTTTTTTTTCTCAATTCCTGTGTTGGTTTGGTTCTCAAAATACTTTGTGCTGCTTTTATGAATATAATCTGTATGGTTGCTCTTAAGGGTCTGCATCCAAAATCCCAGTCTCCTCTCTCTTTTTTTGCTACCCCCCCCATGTTGTCATCCTCCTAGGTTGGTACTAGGCTGTCTGCCCTAGGGCCTGTACAAGCCTAGCCATAACAATTCCCTGGGGGGGGGGGGATTTCCCATCTCCCATCTCCCATCCAATCAAGGTTCCTTTTGAAGAGGGCCAAGGAGGAGTTCTGACATGTATAGGCAAGTCTATTCCTTTTCTCTTTGAATTCTAGCTTTCTGATTGTGTTGGCTCTGAAATACCCCTTCAAATCAGGTAACCCCATACTACCTTGTTCTTTTGGAAGGATCAACTTATCCCACTTGACTCTTGCCCTCTTCTCCTCCCAGATCCTTCAACTCCTTCTCCGTTTGATAAAAATGCCTGACCTGTATATAAAACTAAAGGGACATGCACAAAAAAATCGTTGCTCTTTTCTTGCTCTCCATTTCCATAAAACAGAGCTTCCAATTCCTCAGATTTTTCTGTTATCTTTTTAGTCTCTTCCCACATAACCTTTGCTGCCATAACTTCTCCTTTTTGACCAAACACCCAAGTACTCAATTTTATGCATGTTCCAATAAAATATGGGTATTGCCGAAACTGTTCATGTGTGGGCACAAAGTTTAGAGCTGTTGCCTTTGTTTTATCTTCATAAATTGTGTTGTGAAAAAGACATGAAACTCTCAATGTTCCCTAACACTTGAAATGTTCTTTTCTGTTTATAAAAGGTTTGCAAGTAAAGCCAATTTTTCTTGTTTGCCATTTCCATTGTGTTTTCTCATCATAAGTTGATTCTAGGCAGGGTCAAGGCACAATGTACTAGGACTTTAGGCTTTTCTGTGTCACTTTGGAAAGGGATAGGATTTTTGGTTTTCTAGAGGCATCAGCTTGGTCGCCCTATATTTACTTTATAAAGCACTACAAACTAGACCTTTTTCCAGATCTTGCGCAGGCTTTGTTAGGACCATTCTCCATTCCTGGACCCTCATCCTTCCTCTGGGTTGGTACGCACTCTGTGCAGTCTAGCCATAGAACTAGGGCTACTGCAGAGGTGTGCAAATGATGACTATAGTATGGTTGTGTAATTAAACTTGTGTAACAGACTTTTGAGCAATCACTGCTGCAGTATCCACTCCCACCCTCCATACCTCATTTTTTTTTGTTTTGTCGCCATGATGAACTCATTGACCCCACCTCCCCCGCCACTTAACATTGACTTCTTTCAGGGCACTAGCCTCCTTTTTTCAGTTGGCATGAAAAGTTCTGAAGGGATTGGCATCATGATGGTTGATTTTAAGAAGCTACAAAATAAGATTTATGTTTACAGCCAGCTGAAGCAGTCAGTGGTCCAAGTGCATGGAAGGTGCCTTTTGTTTGGGAAGCTGTTGGGCTGCTGCATCGTGTGCAAGCTATAACCAATACAGCTAAGGCTATGGCAGGAGTGATCATTCGTACATATACTGTTATGGTAAGTTTACTTCAACTGTATTTTGTCACTTGACAAAGTAGGGGTAGTCCAGCAAGAAAGCTGACGAGTGAGAATATTTTTAATACACTTCTCAACAAAATAAGGTAAAAGCACATGCTGATTGCTGACATCCATCAGGTTTATTTTGCTGTGCTGAGCTTCATGGGATTGTGCAAACATCTTTAAGGTAAACCACAACGGTCTCTCATAGAAGTAAATGAGTTAATGCGCATACCTTTTAGATAAAGGAGCTTGCTGTCAGAATGGTGTTCTGGTTATGGTATCAAACGCTGACTGCATGTGTCAAATTTGTCTAGTTGGGGCCATCAGGAGGCAAACCATAATTATAGGTTGCTCATACTTGTGTGTAGTTGAAAGCATTTTGTGTTTGGAAAAACTACTGTATGGGAAGACCTTGAATATAGATCAAACCATTTTGAAAACCACTGTAACAGTGTAACTTAGCTGCTGCTGGTAGATGTGGAGTAGGATGAGTGAAAGTGTAGCTGTAGAGCTGTTGGTGGTGAAGAGAAATAGAAGGCAGTAATGGGGCATTAAGGAATCCTGGGGACGACTGAGCAGGACATGAAACTCTGTATACTTTACCTCACTATTTTCAATACATATTTTGCATTTTGATGATGTGTAAATTACTGATGGGAGCAGTCCTAATGAGTGCATACCTTTTTGATAGTACTGGCATTTGTACACATCTGTATTTGCCTGTCTAGTGCCAAGATTCGTCTGAGCACACATGCAGTAAAGTCTCTCGGCAAAGTATCATTATAACTGTCATAGTTCATGTTTGAGTGAACGACCGGAGATGTACCTCACTGGACTGTAATGAAGAGCGAGATGATTGAGCTCTGAGTATGATGCATCTCAGGCAGGTATGTCCCTAGCCTTGAGCCACATGTTACCTCGCCTAGAATGATGCCACAGTATGTAAACAAAAAATGAATAGGTTCAATAAATGGCTTAGCTTTGGTGTCATTCAAAGGGGATCTAGTTTCTATCAACCTGGGATGACTGTCGACGGACCTTGCTGCTTTGCTAGAGAAGGTTTGCACCTGGCACCATTAGACTTTCAGCTGCTGGAAGACTGTTGCCTCCTTCATAGTGCCCTTTTTATGTAGGGTCTCAGAAACACAACTGCTGACATGAAAATTGCCAAGCAAAACAATATTATGCTGCTAAACACTGGGAGCTTGAACCAGCAACTGCACACCCTGGAAGCACTTGTATCATTGGAGGATCTAGATGTCTGTGCAGTCACAGAAACCTAGTTCAAGGCCACAGAGTACCCCTGCCTTGCAAGGCTACAATGCCTTCCTTACCTTCGTACCTCAAAACAAACACGTGAGAATCAAAGGAGGCAGTGTTTCTCTCTATATTGGAGATAAAATTCACCACCAGACTAGTTAGACTGGACAACTCCATGGATCATGATGTGCACAAGGCCTACTTGACCAAACTTTACCAAACCACTCTGGTCATGGGAGATTTGAAGTATAACACCATCAGCTGGGAAACATTAGCCCTAACTCACTAGCACAAAAGTTCCTTGACTTTGCCCTAGAACAAATTGTTCAAACCCCCCCCAACAGAGGAACAAATTAGATCTGGTCCACACTAACAGAACAAACAGGTGCACCACTTCGACTGTTGGACCCTCATTATTTAAATCTGACCACAACTCTGTCTCCTTTGAACTGGCGCTTATGCTAGAACACGAAAGAATGTCAGACTAAAACTTCAAAACAAACTGTACACTTCTAGGGAAGGTATACATATATTCCAAGCCACACTACCAGGTAACCACACCAAAGTTTACACCAAAGCCCTGTATAATCACTTGTATAAGTCCATAGACTCTGCTGTTCATAGACTCCAAGTCAAAGCACCAAGTTTTAAAAAAAAAAAAAAAAAAAAAAAATGCTGCCCTGGTGGATGTCTGCATCAACAGCAAATAAGACATGTCAAATCCTCTTAAGGGTAACTGTGAGAAAAACCGTATTCACAGCCAGGCATAATCATAAGGCCTTTTACAGCTATTTACATAACTACTCACCACTGCATCACACACTTATCCTGCAGAGATAATTCTGCTAGAGGACAGATTTGGTGAAAAATTCCAATCCCTTTATCCCCTCCAAACTTATCACACACCTTGCTCCCAACTTTCCCCTAATTCTGCATATCTGAAGATCAGGTCATTAAAGGTTCATAGATTAGTACTAGGCTAATTGCCTTTGTGGGCCATTTTAAGCCTGGCCAATTAACCCATGTGAGAATAAAACGCTGCACCTTGTGTCTGTAAAGTAAACACCTTAACCATTGTGCCAACCAAGCCTTGTCTAAGGCGCAAAAAAAAAAAAAGCCTCTATGGGACTAGACATGAACTAAAACATGAACTAGCATCACCGTTAAGTACCCCATTGAATCACAGCCTAACCCCTGACTTTGTTCCTGTGGAATGGAGAACAGCAACAGTTATTTCCACTCCACAAAGGTGGCTTGGCAACAGACCCATGGAATTATAGACTCATAAGTCTGACCAGCTTCCTGTAAAACCATGGAACATATATCATGGACCTCATAAATAGACACTGGCAACCTCCAAACCCTGAATCTCACCTAAGTTGACTTTGTCAAGGGCAGATCCTGCCTGTTAAACTTGGTGGAATTCTTCGAAAATATGACCAGGGCTGTTGATGAGGGCAGATTTATGCACACAGCATACCTTGACTTTGCAAAGGTCTTTGACACACTCCCATACTCGGGCATTACTGAAACTTGGCAAACTGACTGCAAACCACTCCGTTGTAAGATGGAATTTTAATTTTTTTTTTTTTTTTTATCGTTGTACTTTTGGTATAGTTTACATTTGGGGAATTATGTTTTTGAGTGTAGGTTATTAGGATTGGTGTCTGACTTGCATACATAGTTGAGTACATTCTGAGCAGTATTCCGTGCTGGCTGTTTACTTGCAAGGTCTCTTAGCTGTAAATGTGCTCATCCACGATGGATAAACCTGTTGTGCCTTCTTACTGCTATCCTGACTTTTAGGTTCCCAACCCTATACCCCATTTATCATTTTTGCATAGTTCAAAAAAAAAAAAGCCCATCCCCTTACCCGTTTCATGGACTGCAGACCACAAAGTATAGCTACCATTATACATTAGTTCTTTTCTTTATCTTCTGATTACCATTCAAATTTGTTACCCATTCCTTTCCTTGCACCAGCCCAATTTCTTTTACATCCTTGCGGTTGGCTCTTGTTTGCGTCTTTTTTTCCCTAAAAGTTGCAGAGTCAATCTTCCCAAGAGGACACAAAGGCAACACGTGCAATTTATTTTGATGTTCATGTATTTATAATTTGTTACTAATGAAGTCTCTGTTGACTCATCAAACATACATAATGTGAGAACCACCAGCAGTAGTAAAGCAACTAGCAGTGTTGATAAGGTAGGCTGTGACCGGGTAAGCTAAAAACTTCAGACTTCATTAAACCCCATAAAGACTTTCAAAACTTGCTCAGTATTTAATGGTCCATTAACTGCTTTACAGCAGTTTACGTTACTAGTTAGCCAAATTTACCTCCTTCAGAAAGTTGTCTGCTGTTTTTTACTTCGGTATTGTACAGTGGTTATAAGCAACTAACTATTAGGTCTGTTTTCTGTCAGACTTTATTATGTCAATGAAACTGAATCCATTTATTCAACCTATGATGTGCCTTTGGCTGCTTTTCTTCAGGTTTAATATGCCATTGAAGTGTAACTCTAGGAACTTGGCAACTTTTACAGTGTTGTGTGATGGCACTACTGTTTTTGAAGCAAAAGCCATTATTCCTAGTATCTGCACTCAGAAGTAATACAACAGCCACAAATCCAATTTCCCTCATGAATACCTCCATGGTGGGTTGAGGCCTTTTTGATAGCAGTCATGTTGTGGAGCTAGATTTGTCCTATGCCTGCAAGTGCTGGATTGAACTAGAAATCTTCAGCCTTCAAACTCTTTTAACCAAGTAGAAGCTTGATTTACGGTTGGTAGAGTGCTAGTGTGTTTGCCAACTGTTATGGAAAGGATGGTGAACTGCAGGACTCCTACATCTATACATTGTAGTTGGCTTGAATGTCAAATTGTAGTTGACTTGAATGTCAAGGCCAAAAGGGCACAAAGACTTCCTAAAAAATGGTAGCAGAAGTGTTTTGCTTTGTGGGAAGATTAGTGTGGAAGTAAGGGTGTACACATTCTGGTTCCTGAAAACATTAACATTTGTTTGAGAGCAGTTGCCTTTTTTGAATGAGTCTTCGAGTCTTTATGTAGAATAGCAGTACAGTGCAATAGTTTACTGGAGCTTTTGACTATTTAGAATAGTGTCATTTGTGCAATACTGGCAGAATGGGGAGTCCTTTTCTCTGTTGTGTGAAGTTGGGAGATGAAGCACAACTCCCTAAGTAGTTTTATATTGGTGTGCCACCCCCCCCCCCATCCTCCCATTTTAAAGTTGAAGACTCAAATGGGCAAAGCTGTTTCACTACATGAAAGCTTTCACAAACTAGAAGGGCACTGCCAATTTGCATTTCTGACATGCATGCGCACACATTGTAAGAAAAGTTTAGTGGCCACACTCTGGATAAAGACTGAGGTAACTGCCAGTATTGCGCACTCCTATCACCCCATCAAAATAACTATACTGACTTTGAGAGACTTGAGCAACACCTGTTGTACACTGCCAATGGAGCCCCTAATAGCTTATGCCTGAGTGGATTCACCTTTCACCCTGCCCTAGCTATAGTTTTGTTTGTATAGGGTTTGTAGTGAGACAGCAGTGTATTGGTGGTCTTGTACATGAAGTGTGTTATGTGGTTTGTTTTGTGTTTGTTTATTTTTTTTAAGAAAAAAACAAACCACATAAAGGACCAGCAGCAACTTGCTTGGTCAAAAGGCCTTGTCACGCTTTTGTTTACTGTTTGTCCCCCATTGTTGCTAAGTCTGTCTTGCTTCCCCTAAATGGTTGCTTATGCGTTTCATTGCCTTTGGGTTGTGGCGTGATTTAAAGTAGTAATAGTAGCACTACTTTGACTTGCACTTCTGATGTTTGTTTTTTCTCTCCTTTTACAGGAAACTTCTATTGGGCTTGCAGTTTTTTCTTTGGTCATTTTGATACCTTCTGGCTGGGTACTTGCTAATATGGAGAGTTACAAGACACACAGCTAAGAACCTGCACCAGTAGACATGACCCAACGTTGCAGTTCATTCCAGTGTGTAGCTTGCGGGACCAGAATGCTTCCATCTTTGACCAACTGGATTTCCAGACTGCACTAAATTCCTGTTGCGTGTTCAGTTTGTTTACTTATGCTGACTGCATAAATATTTATTTCAAAACCTTTCTGATCTTGGTTTGACTTCAGGCTTGCAGTGTTAGCCATCCTTCAGTCAGCAGACTGACACTGAGCATATTAAAGTAGTCTTAAACCATACAAGCACCCTGAGTAATTTTTGTGTACATTTTTTTTTTTTCAAATATTTACAGTTTGTGAAAATTGACAAAATATTTTTGTAGCTTTCATCAGTACTAAGGAAGTAGTTCTGGTTACGTTTTTGCTTACAGTGACGTTTGCGTTGGCTCTTGCACTGGTATTGTCACTATGCACAGTACATTTGTGTTAGCTTCCTGTGCTAGCTTCCTAGTCTAAGATTACTTACTATTGTGGCAGGACTTGATGTTTGTGTTATGCAAATTTTAAATCTGTTTTAATTGGCAACTTAATTGTACATGGACTTCAAACTTAAGGTGATGCAACTACAAGTGGAATAAAATGTAAAGGCAAGCTTTCTTTGTGTTTAAAGAGCCATTACAAAGACATATGATTTCATTCACTAGATTTGGAAAGCCATCAGATGACCAGTTCTGCTGTCATTCCGAATGCTTAATAACTGGCTGATGCTCAGTGTTCATTCTGACTTAAGAGTTTTGCATGTTTGCAGAGCAGTTAATTTCGTTTCCATACTAAAGAAATCAAAATACTTGTAGGAAAGGGGGAGTCCTTGGGAAATCATTTGAGGTATGAGGAAGAATGTAGTCTTGTACTTTCTCCAGACTACTTACAGAGCATTGAAAAGTACCCTGTGGGGAAATTTCTTTGCTTGTACAACTGTCTCTGAGTAGATGGAATCCACTAGCAGGGATAGCGTGGCATCCGGAGGGACCCCAAAGTACCTAATTTAGCTTCTGCATGCTTTTCAGGGGAGTAGATCCCCTCTGCAGCCATTACCGGAGAAGTATGGTGGATCAAACCGAGACTACCATGCAGCTTCATCCAAAAGGAGAAAACGTTGTGACAGTCAAGGAGCAGCTGCATCTGTTCAGTGCATTCCTGAAATACATTGCCCTACTTCTGATAAATTCAAGGGGAATGAGTGATACTTCAATGAACTGAAGAAAGCTTTTAAAGAAAGAGCTTCTCAGCATAAAACCAGCAACTCGCATTTCCATCTTTTCTTTCATTCTTTGCTCTTGTGGAGGTAAAGGGCAGGAGACCAGCAAGTAGAGTCCAGCAGGCATTGCAGTAGCTTTGATTACTATTAGATGGGGCAAAATGTCCGATGGATGATATCAAAAGGAGGGCCAAAAAGTTCAGCACTGCAAAGAGAACATTCAGGTGGACTGCAAGGATCCGATGAGATCAAGATATGACCAGGTATCAGCTAAAACAACCACAAGCTATTTGGGATTTACCGATATGGAGTTACAGCAGAAAGGCCTGCACCAATAAAAAGAGCAGGCTGAGGGGAACAACTGCCTGGAAGAGGAGGAAGAAACATTCACACTCTTGCTGATCAAACTGGGATGGATAGAAGAGCAGAGAATAAGGGTAGGACCCCCCCCCATGGGGCAGATATGCTTACCCCCTAAGAAAGGTCACTTAATGTTCATTAAGTTATTATATTCATTATTGCAGTAGCATGTAGTTATGTGAGACGAACGTTCATGCTATTGGTATGTTTGAGATGTCTCATTATAGCAGCATCAGTATTGGTGGTTGTGTACTGTTTTGGGAAGATAAGTGCCCTGTTGGAAACCTTCCTTTTCTGCAAAAAGTATTTCCTTTCCTGAGAGGTGTGTGTGTAATTTTTCCTTTTACACCTAAAATGATTAGAAGGCTTAGTTCCCCAAGACTTTGAGAACTAATTTTAAGTTTTGGACGCATGCAACTAAGGCTTCTGATTCTTCCCTCTCAAGTGAAGAAAGAGAAAAATACGTTTGTGAATAAGACTTGATGATCTGCTTCTTTTCAGAGTTCTGGGACAGGTAGTTCTGTAGAAGTAGTTTTGTAGACATTGTACTATGATTGATTTTATCTACTCCCTCTGGTGTGCCTCCATGAGGCAGCCGCTAAGGATTTTTGCACATCTAGTCAGAACAGCCTTCAGGCATTCTTAATAAAGAAGGGAGAACCTTACTTTATTCTTATTGAGGAAGACTGAGGAGTTTAAGCCCTTGTAAGGGAGGAAGTTGCCAATTTAACACTTACTGAATTATTGCTTAAGATCTAGGCAAACCTTCTTTTATAAAAGAAAACCATGTCAACATGTTCCCAAACATTGTATATCCCATATATGCTTCTATACAATAAACTACTCAATTCCCACCTTCTTAAACCTCATTCCTCAAACTTTTCTGAATGTATTGTTACCACAATTTTTTTTTAATGTAGTTTGCTCATACCTTTTTCTGAAGAACAATTTAGTTTCATTACTTAAAACTACAGTTTGTTTAGACTTTGATTTCTGGCAGTCAGCAGAATTTATGTCTTACTGTGTCTAGGCAATTAAAATCCTGTATCCCATCTAAAAAAGAAAAACATAAATTTACTTAGTTTATACCAGTTTGCTTTCCCATTATTTTGACAAGAGTACTTAAACTCCCAAAATGTTACCTGTTTCACACACCAAACATTTGCAAATCTACCCGAGGCGAAATTTCTTTGGAGTGTGCTTGGAGTATAATATCTGTGTAAACCCTTCCAAGCAAAAAATTCCAGGTCTTTTAGACTTTTTCATATTTGGGAACATTACGTATGTCCTCCCATTGTTTCCTTGTGACTTGCTTATTAAATCTCTTCAAGCTTTCTAACCTCCTTATTCCTATAGTAATTTTCTAATGTTTTATATGCTGTAATAATTCCTTTAACAGCAGCTTCTGTTCTAGATTCGGCTAAAAGAACTACCCCTGCAGGCCTTTCATTTAGTATTCCCGTATCCCTTTCTCTTTGCCTATACTCTGTCCCTGACCTACAGTCCAAATGTCTTTGCCTCTTCCCATTCTATTACCTTCCCCCTCTAGTTATTTGCTAATACCTTGCTTTCTTTGCCAGTTTTCTCCAGCACCCTCATGCCGGTTTCTGTACCTCTAATTGCAGCCATCCCTAGTTGGCTTGCTCAGAATACTTTCTGCAACGTTATGAATGTAGTAATGTGTGGCTGCTGTTCTCCTTAAGGATCTGCATCCAAACTCCAACTCTGTCCTTATTTCACGAGTCCTCCTCCCTGCTTCATCCTTTTTCTACTTTTGATTTGTAACTTGCTGCTTGTGTTATGTATACCAGTCTTTACTGTATAGCTCTAAAATATCCCTTCAAATCCAGTAACCTACGCCACCTTATTTTTGAAGGATTAATTTGTCACTTAATCATTGCCCCTTTCCCCTCCTAGATAAAATCCTTCAACTCTTATTACTCTTCATAACTTCTCTAGTTACTAAAACCTGCCCGACCTGTGTATAAAACTAAAGGCACTAATCATTTTCACTGCTTGTATCTTGCTGTCCATATCCGTAAGCGTCCAGTTTCTCAGTTTTTGTATTCTTTTGTTTAGTCTTCCCACATTTTTAGCTGCCGTAACAGAATACTTTATAACCCATACTCGTAGTACTTATTTTGTGTCCCCATAAATATGGGTGTTGCTGAATCAGTTTGTGTGTGAGTGCATAGTTTTAAGCTATGGCCTTAGTCAAGTTTTTTCAGGATATAAAAATTACCGGTCTCATAATGTTTGTACCTGGTGTCCTGTTCTGACTTATCATAGGTAGATGCTAGGATGCCGGCCCTAGGGGCTTATATAAGCCTAGCCAAAAAGGTACCCTGGCTTTCGCCATTCAAGTAAATTATTTTCCTGTGCCCCTGTCGAGCAGAGCCAGAGGTGATCCCCGGGGTGAATTTCCTATTTCCCATCCAATCTTCAAGATTTTTCTAATGTGGAGCTTTGTTTGATATAGATAGGTAGTTTGTTCTAGAGTACGGGAAGTCTCTGGGACAGGAATCTATCCCTCCCGCATGTTCTGTTTATTGTGGTGACGAGGTTTTATGTCCCTAGAGGGTGTAGCTCGGAGGGATTGGGATTTCTTTAAGTGAAGCATGTCCAACAGCTCTAGATTTGACATAGCTTTGTATGTTGGGCAAAGATCGCCTCTGAGGAGATATGCAATGGAGGAAAGCTGGAGTTTTTTTGAGGCTGTCTACGTAGGGCATCTGTTTGTTTGAGGCCAGTAATCCTCCTTTGTGAGGTATTTCTGTGGCCTTTCCAGTTGTTGTAGATGTCTGTGAGGTACATAACCAAAAGGGGCGTTTTACTCTAGAATAGGTCTGAGTGACCAGTAGAGGGGAACAATGACCTTTTTTTTTTTTCCTGGATGCGAAACCTTTTGTGATGTGTGCCACTTAGAATGATTTTCTGACTACTGTGGCGATGTGATTATCAAAGGAAAGACTGCTGTCTGCGTGTGTCCCAAGGTATCATCACACTTGGCGGTGTTAAGTGGACTACCACCTATGTGGTAGCTCATGGGTACAAAGTTTTTACTAAAGGTGATGACAGTGCACTTTTTGGCATTAAGCTTGAGGCCGTGGCTTTGACACCAGGCATCTGTCTCAGTGAGGCCCTTTTGTAGGGTGTCCACATAGTTAGTTTCAATTATGGCTCCTAGTTTAGTCATCTCCAAACTTTGGTAGCCAAAGACCTGTGTTGGCCTGTACTTCAGAAAAGTAGATACCAAACAGGAGAGGACCCAGGACTGAACCCTGTGGTCACATGTCACCAGTCTGAAGTCTGATTTGGAGTCTGCTACTTTCACAGTATGGGTTCTGTCAGTGAGCCAATTGGCAATCCATCTTGTGACATAGGGATTTATACCTAGTTTAGTGAGTTTATCTATAATTCCAGAGGGGGATGTTGTCAAAAGCCTTGGCGAGATCTAGTTAGGCTGTGTGAACCACCTTGCCCTCTTCTATGGCTTTGGTGACCGCTTCAAAGAAATCAATCAGGTTTGGGAGACATGATCTGTCTTTTACAAACCTGAACTGGGTGGGGTCCAGAGTTTGGAGATTACCAATGTCTTTGTTTATAAGTTCCATGATGATACCTTCCATGGCCTTGCAGTCCAGGCTCATTAGGCTAATGGGGTGGTAGTTCCTGGTGTCTTTGGTGGCTCCCCCTTTGTGGAGTGGGATAACTGTCACTGTGCACCATTCAGTGGGCACACAGCCTGAGGTGAGGATATGATTGAAGATGGTGCTTGGGTGGGGTGCCAGTTCATTCTGTAGTTCATGTAGAACGCAGCCTGGGATGTCCGGTCCCATGGATGTTGTTTGGCTTTGGAGAGTGGTTTTTATCTGTGCAGCTGTGATTACAGGAACTTTGCATTCTTCCGGTATAGAGATGGGCCCTTTAGGGTGTGAGGGGATGGGGTAAAGTTAGCACTGAACCTATCTGCCAGGATGTTGGCAATATCAGTTGGTTCTGAATAATTTAGTGCCATTGTGCTGCAACTCAAAGCAGATCTGAGTGTTGCCATTGAGATTCAACATGGCTATAGAATGCTTTGTGGTTGTCTTTAGAATCAGTGGCAATTTTGTTTTCATAACTAGTTTTGGAGGATTTTATGAGGTGTCTCAACTTCTTAATGAGGCTGACCAGGGAGTTCTTCCAGTCATGGATTTTACTTGTTTGCAACAGTTTTCTTCTGTTGTAGTTTATGGCAGGGGGCCACCAGATTGGCTTCCTTGGAGGATAGCATTTTGGTTCTGTTAGGGATAGCATGATCCATGCACTCGTGTAAGTGCTTATAAAGTGCATTTGTGTAGGATTCAGCAGTCGTACCTAGTCAGTCTGCGTGGGTGTTGTGAAGTTTACCACTTCTGTCTTAAGCGTGAAGTTGGCTTTGGAGAATTTTTTACGGTGGTTTCCCTAATTGGGGGGGGGGGGGGGGGGTTGGAGGCGAGCTGTGGATGTCTAGGCTGGTGGTCAGATCTGACCAATGAGGAATTTACCCCTGGTGTGGAACACTGGTCGCCCATGTTGGTAATGACCAGATGTAGGATATTGTTGCCACTGGTGGGGGTGTGGATGTTGATTCGGATAACTTTGAGCAAAAGAGTTGGTGGTCAGATCTGACCAATGAGGAATTTACCCCTGGTGTGGAACACTGGTCGCCCATGTTGGTAATGACCAGATGTAGGATATTGTTGCCACTGGTGGGGGTGTGGATGTTGATTCGGATAACTTTGAGCAAAAGAGTTGGTACATGAGTAGTTTTCTCAGTTAATGGTGGGGTAGTTGAAATCGCCAATTATCAGGGTGTTGGGGTTGTACTCTATTTTCCAGTGCATCAAGAAATGAGTGGGAATCCTGGGCCATGGTGGGGGATCTGTAACAAGTTACAATTTGGATTGCAGTCTTTCCCAGAGTTAGTTGCACTTGGATAATCTTGGATACAGATACATTATGCTGAGCAGCAAGTCTAGAGGTGTGGATATCCTCAATGAATATGGATACGCCTCCACCTTCAGTGTTTCAATCCTGGTTAGGTGGCCGAAAGGTGCGCTATGAATTATAGCATGGTAATGCAAGGGTACTCTGTAGCCTTGAACCAGGTCTCTGTCACTGCACAGATGTCTATGTTCTCCATTTTAAGGAGCGTCTCAAGTGAATGCGTTTTGAGGTTTCGACTTCTAGCATTGAGTAGCATTACCTTCAGATTTTGCTTGCTTGTACCCGTTATGGTGGTGAATTTGTCATTTGAACCTTGCCTAAAGGCACTATTGGGGTGGCAAGAGGCTTAGCCAGTATCCGGAATCCCAAGGGTGACAGGTGCAGGCCATCTCTGGCAAAGGATCGTGGTCGATCATATCATCCCAGGCAGACAGATACTAGATCCCCTTAGAATGACACCAGAAGCTTAGCCAATTGTTGAAGTCAATCATTTTGTCCTTGTACTGTGGTATCATTCCGGATGATGGCAGGATGCTACTCAGGGCTAGGGTCATACCTGCCTGGGTTACAAGATAGGAGAGCTCCTCAATGTCTTTTCATGTAGGCCGGGAAGGTACGTCTCAGGTCATTCACACCAACATGAACAATGGCAGTCATATTTGTACTTGTGGAGTGACCTGAGTGCGTTGTGGCAGATCCTGGCACCCGACAGGCAGCGGACAGTAACTTTCTCCTTGTTTAGCCTGGTGAGTGGAACATCAGTATGCCTGACTATAGAGTGTTGGGTACGTTGTTATGCCTTATGGGTTGTGGTTGTGGCACACTGAGTTTGTGGGCTGTGTCATTTGGGTTGTGTTGGGGGCTGGAGGTTGCATGCGTTTCTGCTTTGGAGGTCTCTGTTGCTTGAGCAGATTTTTATTGAGCGCCTCTGCGAATGTAGTTGTGTGTTTGTTTTTTGATGGTGTAGATTTTGAGGGACTGAGTGTGGTGCAAGTGTTTCTTCTTCTTCTCTTGACTGTCTATTCCAGTGTTGGGTGAAGAGAGCTTTGCTTCCAGTTTGGCCAAGTGCATCTCTCACAGGTTGTAGTGTTGGGTGGTAGGAGGCGAGGGTTGTTTGTGTACATGCAGCAATTGCTGCATTGCCCCAAGATGCCCAGATTCATCAGGTAGACGGGAGAAAACACTGGGAGCTGACCCTTAGACATGCCTGGATAGGTGCTTATTAAGTACTAAAAACTGTATTCCTCTAGATAAGTGAGAAAGTTGAGTGCTGTAGTAATTTGCAGCTTATTTAGTGCTTACAAGTTCTGAACATGTGCTGAGCTCAAAGATTTGAGTGCTAAAACTAAACTGGTTAGTTCTAAGGGAAAATCTGAAGAGCAGACTATGGCACCAGGGTTACTGTACCGGTTATATCCCTGAATTTCTGAATCCTTTATTTTCTTTGCTAATGGCTCTTAAGTATAATGTGAACAAGGAAGGGGAAAAGAGGACATATCCCTGTTTGGTTCATTGGCAACTTAGACACCCTTACACTTTTTTTTTTTGCTTCGTATATCCTCTTAACCTCATTGTATCAGGGAATGTAAATGCTGCCATTGCCATACTCAAAATCCCAGCTTTCTGTGCATCACGATCCACTTGTTTGTCGTGCTTCCATTCTTGGTTACTCAGATAATATCCTTGCTGTTACAAGTTCCACTCCCCACCTGCAAGTAGTAATCCGTGCTGCGGTTAAACAAGGTTAAAGTATTTCTGGCTCCGTTAAGTCTGCTCTTCAATTTTTCCCTTAGAACTTCTCTACTTGCAATCTAAACAGTCTATTCTCTATCTCAAAAGCTCAGCACTTGCTGCTAAAGCATTTTTATATAGGTAAAGTACTTGTATACTAAACAAAGTACTACATTAGCCTAGAATCCCCTTGAGTACCCATTTCCCTATAGGTCCCTTCTGACTCGGTTACACAGCAAACTTTTTCACTTTTTCTAGCATGTCGAAGGGTCAGTTGCTAGCGTCCTCTCCTGTTCAGCTGGTGAATCTGGGCATCTTGAGGCAATGTTACAATTGCCTCATGTACACAGACAACCCACTCCTTCTCCCACAAAACACAAATACATGTGAGAGATGCAACTATATAGCCAAACTGGAGGCTGAGCTCTCTCAACTCAGGAGTGGCAAGACCAGACAGGAGGAGAAGGAAACCACGCACACCACAAACCCAGTTTCACATAGAACTATCACAACTGCAAAACAAACACATAAACACACAAAGACATACTCTGAGGCACTGATCAAAATTCTACCAAAACTACAGAGGCCTCCAAAGCAGACACCCAAGAAACTGCCACCTCAAGACATAAGACATGCAACACATAGTTCTCAAAGTCAGTGTGCTAAACAGTCACAGCCCTTAAGGCCAAACACAATGCCAGACACACTTGTTATAGGTGACTCCATAGTCAGACACACTGACGTCCCACTCACCAGACTGAACAAGGAAAAGATCACAGTAAGCTGCCTGTCAGGCGCTAGAATCCGCCACATAACACAAGCACTCAGGTCACTCCACAGCAAGTACAAGTATGACTCAGTCATTGTCCATGCCGGTGTGAACGACCTGAGACGTACCTCCCTGGACTACATGAAAAGAGACATAGAGGAGCTCTCAGATTATGTAGCCCAGGCCGGTATGACTCTGACCCTGAGCAGTATCCTACCCTCACCAAGAATGATGCCACAATACAGAGACAAAATGATCGGCTTTAATAATTGGCTTAATTACTGGTGTCATTCTAAGGGGATCCAATGTCTGTCTGCCTGGGATGACATGCTTGACAAGCCACGCTGCTTCGCAAGGGACGGCTTGCACCTGTCACCCCTGGGCTTCCGGATATTGGCAAAGGCTCGTGCCACCCCCATAGTGCCTTTTTTAGGCAAGGCTCAAATGATAAACCTACCGCCCTAGAAAACAAAAATGGAGAAAAACTAAGGGTAATACTGCTCAATGCCAGAAGTCTAAACCTCAAGATGCACGCCCTCTAAGCCCTCCTCAGTATGGAGAACATCGATGTCTGTGCTGTGACTGAAACCTGGTTCAAGGCTCCTGAGAGCACCCCAGCACTATCAGGTTATACCTCATATCATACGTTCCGGCCCCAAAATCCAGACCGAACCACAAAAGGAGGGGGAGTATCCATATTCATAAAGGATAACCCACACCTCCAGGTTAGTGGCAACGCACGAAGCATCGGAGACCATCCAGGTGCAATTAACCATAGGTAAAACTGCCCTACAGTTTGTAACATGCTACAGACCACCTTCTCAAACTCGGGAAACCCACACAGCCTTCCTGAAGACACTGGAGAGTATGAATGTCTCTCCAAACACCATCATATTGGGTGACTTCAACTACCCAGACATAGACTGGGAACATTACTCAAGCCCCAACACCCTAGCCAAAAGGTTCCTTGAGTTCATAAACTCAAATGCTATGGAACAACTAGTCACCATTCCCAACAAGAGGAGAAAATATAGTAGACCTGATCATCACAAACATGGGGACAAAATGCTCCACTCCGGAAGTATATCCCTCATTGGTGAGATCAGACCATAAATTAATCTCACTGGAGATCTACATCCCGCCCCCACCCCCAGCAAAAAAGACCACAGTGAAGAACTTCTCAAAAGCAAACTTCACACTTCTTAAGACTGGAGTGGTATCCTTTAAGGCCCCCCGAGCCAGTGGAAACCACAACCCACGCTGCTGAAACCCTTAAATGCCTTCTACGAGCACCTCCAGGAATGTATGGATCAAGCAATCCCTAATAAAATCAAGACCCTTTCCACCAAAGGCAGGCGCCCGGTCTGGTGGACCCCAGCCATAAACAAACTCTACAACAAGAGGAGAAAGCTACTACATGACCGAGCAAAATCCTTAAAAGGGAAGGCATCTCTGATCAATACTAGCAAAAAACTACGATCACTCATAAAATCATCCAAGGCCAACTTTGAGAGAAAAATCGCTAATGACACAAAAGACAATCGTAAAGCCTTCTTTAGCTATGTTAGAAACCTGGGTGGAAACTCCCAGATATGCTCAGAATTAGTCCAAAATGATAAAAAAATCACTGAACCCACAGACATTGCCAACATACTGGCAGACAGGTTCAGTGCAAATTTCTCCCCTCCCTCCCCCCCCAAAAGGAGAAATATCTATCCCACCAGAGTCTAGCCTCACAAACATCTCAGATGCCCAGGTGAGAGCTGCTCTCTCTAAAGCAAAAAACACAGCATCAATGGGACCGGACCGTGTAGCACACAGCCGGGGACACCAACTCAATGAGGAACTAAACCCACACATAAGGCTGCTGTTTAATCTTAGCCTTACTACAGGATACGTACCCAAAGAATAGTGTACGGCAACTGTGGTCCCACTCCACAAAGGCGGTGCTTCTACGGACCCTGGAAATTACCACCCCATAAGCTTGACGAGCCTGGTCTGCAAAGCTATGGAGAGGATCATAATGGAACTCATAAATAAAGACATTGGGGACCTACAGACACTGGATCCTACCCAATTTGGCTTTGTCAAGGGCAGATCCTGCCTCCTGAACTTGGTCGACTTTTTTGAAACAGTCACTAAGGCCATTGATGAGGGTAAGGCAGTTCACACAGCCTACCTTGACCTAGCAAAAGCGTTCGACACAATACCCCACTCGGGCATCATAGAAAAGCTCACCAGCTTAGATGTAAACCCATATGTCACAAGATGGGTTGCAGACTGGCTCAAGGACAGAACACACAGGGTTAGAGTTGCTGGTGCCATGTCAGACTCTAAGCCAGTCACGAGCGGTGTCCCACAGGGCTCAGTCCTGGGCCCCCTCTTGTTCGGCATTTATTTTTCTGAAGTGCAGGCAAACATAGGGGGATTATGGCTGACAAAATTTGCAGATGACTGCAAACTGGGCACCATAATTGACACTCCATCAGACACAGACATCCTCCAGAGAGGTCTCATAGAAATGGATAACTGGTGCCAGAGCCATGGCCTTAAGCTAAATGCCAAAAAAATGTATAGTCATACCCTTTGGGAAAAACAAGGTAACCCCCAATTACCACATAGGTGGTAATCCATTAAACACTGAAGAAGTTATCAGGGACCTGGGGACCCAAGTTGACGGTAACCTCTCTTGACACTCGCATTGTCAAATTGGTTCAGAAGACCTTCTACATTGCCCACCTGATCATGAAGGGATTCACATCCAGATCAGGAGAGGTCATTGTACCCCTGTACTCTTCACTTATCAGACCAATGATCGAGTACAACGCCCCATTCGGAATGTACCTTACCCGACACCTGCAGCAGTTGGAAAGACCCCAAAAGTTCCTCACCAAAAGGATAAAGGGGCTCAAACATATGTCATACGATGCCCGACTGAAGAAACTCCAGCTCTATTCAGTCGCATACCGTCTGCTCAGAGGTGATCTGTGCCTGACATACAAGGCCATGTCCAACCCGGAATTAATGGACATGCTCCACCTCAAAAAATCCAAATCCACCAGAACCACGAGAGCAAGAGACTTAAACCTCAACACGGATATAAATAGGACGTGCTGGAGGGACAGATTCATCACCCAGAGACTCCCTACACTATGGAACAGAATCCCAGTCCATGTGAGGCAGAGCCCCTCACTGACTCTGTTCAAGAGAAATCTTGACTAGTGGATGGGAGACCGTAGGTTTACCCCGGGAATCATCTCTGTATCACTTCTGGACAGAGGCACAGCAAACTAATGGGTATAGTATTCTCATCCTAAGGGGTGGTGAAAACCACACACACTCTGGCTAGGCTTATAAATGCCCTAGGGCAGATAGCCTAGTATGAACCTATGAACCTATGAATGCTTATCTATGGAGCTTAAGAATTTTGACATAATGGCAGTTTTAGGTGGAATATAAATGCATGCCAGTGTAGTCCTTCCTTGTCAGGAGCCCGTTATTACCACATATCTGCTATTAACATGTTTTTTCTTCTTGCCATCTTCTGTTAGTATTGTAGCTCCTTCAGCAGTTGTTATAAGTACGCCCCTTTTCCATGTGTCTCCTGTAGCATTGCTATTTGCACTCTGCATTTAAAATGTTTGCACCTAGCATTGGTTTTACATGCATCCAGTAATGGGTAGATTGATCTCCTGCACAGTTTTCTTATGGTCTCTGATCCTTTGTCACATTTTACAAGAATGTTTTAATGAAAACCCTTTTAACAACACACACACACTCACTCACTCTCATTAACTTAAATGCACAAAACTATGTACATCTTCAAATATTTAACCTTCTGATAGGAACAATTGTGCCAAATTAAGAGCTGCACACAGAGGCATAATCTGTACAAACAGTTAAGGATGCAAACTGAGATGCATGTTACAGCCTCTGCTCCTACTTACTAATTGCTGTCTGTCCTTGTCTCCTTTATTCTTCTCCCAGATGTGAACAGCTTGTATGCTTTTAGAATGTAACCTTTGTCCTTTTAAAAGTCTTCTGTCTTTTACTGACACCCTCCCCCAAACAATAGTCTGCTTGTCTGCATGGAAACTAGTGCCAAATGCTATGCAAAGGTAAGAAAGCATATCAACTCTTTGTGCAGTTTTACACCTCATCTTACCCACACAACTGAGAGTACAGTATATTAATTTAAACGTGCTTTTGTCCAGCCTTTTTTATATTGTCCACATTTTTAAAACGAAAAAAGACACTTGTTTACTTTTAGTGTATCGCAAACAGTAACGATGCTTCACTATATAATCTGCAGTTTATATTCTGAAATGTTTAAACAAATACTGTTGAGAACAAAACTTATTTTACTTTACTTTTTTCTTCCTTCCCTTTATTAGCCTTCCAGATATTGACACAAAGTAGGGTATATGCATTACAGTACCCACATTTTTAACAAGTCCAATCATTCCACACTTTCTTAAAGCCATATTTCATAAATGTGATCGATGCGTTATAGTCGTAACATTTATTCACTAATTCCAGTGTTGCTGGTTTTCTTCCTGTTCATCTCCATCTCCCAATTCCAGAGTCTGGTTCAAGTCCACGGTACTCATGATTCTTCTGACCTGCTGCTGTTTTTTTTTTTTTCCCCTCTATCTCTCTCCTGGCAAAGCCTTGTTTAAATGTCCTGGTCAGAAGTATACGAAGCAGGGTCCCCTTCTGTTTGTTGGCATTCTTTTTTGTTGGACAAACTTTTTTTGTATTTTCTTTAGTGTGACATGAAATAAATTGCTTTGATTCTTCAGGGGTGATGGAATATTCTGAAGATAGCTGGATACAGTAGCTTGAATCTCTCACCTGCCTGTCTATTGAGATTGCTGTAGAAATTTGCTTCTCTTCTGCCTGATGTACAGTACAGTGAATAATCATTTTTCCAAATCCACTCCATCTCCAATTTTTGATATTTTGCTTTTTGTGATAGTTTTGTCAGGATAAATTGTTTCTGCTGGTATGTGTGTCTTAGAGTTGTTTGCTGCTTTCTCGTGGCCAGGTTTGGAGCATACACACAGGGTGCCCTTCAATTGAAAAATCCTGCTATGGAGTACCAGTCCAGTTGCTTATTTGTTTTCATACAGTTTATTCTTTTCAGTTTTCTTGGTACAGCAGAAAATCTTAGTTATTTTTCCCTGTGTGCTCTCTACTTAACTGCTGCTTTTGAGCAGTCTCGTACTCGGCCAGCCTTTTATTGATTTCAGCCACTGATTTTTGCACTTTAATTGGTTCATATGAATAGCTGTTAAAGCTTCTTTGATTTTTTGCAGCATCTTGTTTGAGTTTATATATTCCTTCAATGTTGCGTTTTAATCCACTTTGAGCTGTTTGATTTATTTTTTTTTCCTTTAAATTACTGGAAGCCATGTCTTGATTCATAGCTGTAGGTTGAAATTTTTGCTGAACAGCTGCAGGATTCTTCCCAGTCAGTGGTTTCACCTTTATTTGATTTTCATTCAGGCTCTGTTTCTTCTTTGCTGGCATTTGGGCAATGTAGTTACTTGCCAGTAACTACGTTTACTAAAACTTGATTGATTTTGCTGTTATTTTTGTTTCACTCTGGGATAGTTGAAATCAAGTTGGTCAGTGTGCAGCTGTCTTGGATGTCCCTGGAGCATCTGGGTTGTTGATGGAGGTCCTAATGTCAAAGTCTCTTAAAACAATCCGACTTGGAGACCCTAAGAAAATCTCATAAGACTGATGTGTCCATTCACATTTGTCTGCCCCTGCAATACACTCTGGTTAGAAGAGCACCAAGAAAGACTGTTATAACTTTTTACAGGGACCTAAAAAAAAAAAAAAAAAAAGATAACACTTTCCAAGCTGGTTGGCATAGATTCCCCAAGGCTGTAGCTATCTTAGTTGTGGAAGCTTTGCTGGATGGCTTTTAATGCTATTGCTTCTCTGGATTCACAGCCCAGTGTACCAAGAAAGCCAAAGTGCCAGGTTCCCATATAGAATATTAGAAGTGTCATTGCTGACCTTGCTGTTATCCCTCTAGTCAGGGACAGTAGTAAAACTATCCTTATTGGAAGAAGAAAAAAGACAGGTCACTTCCCAAGTGCCAGATGCACACAAATGGAAAGTGCACCTTTTGCAAAGATGATAGTCCGTTGTCTGCTTTCCTTCTGTCAGTAAAACCAGTTTGCTTTTTCTTTTTTATCTCCAGTTACCAAATGCTCAAACGTACACAATGCAGTGGATGTCCTTCAAGGATGCATCTGCAGTCATAACAAATGGGTTGTCCTGTCGTCAGGCAGCCCTTCGGTCGGCCGGATTCCAAAGTCTGGATCCGGCTTCGGCTGATGTCGCACTTCACCCGACGTCATCTCTGCTGGTCTTTGGGTATAAAGGCATCAGCCGACCCCATTTTCCTCAGTCTTTCTTGCCGCGTGGCGCCCGAAGCAGAAGCTGTTCGCAAGTGCCGGTCGGTCAGATCCAGAGATTACTACTACCGAATACTAATTCGAAGACTTCTAAAAAGCTAAGTACCCCGTTGGGGACTCTTTCTTGCCTCAGCCAATGTCAGAAAAAGTAAATAACTGTTTAACTTGTGGGAAACAAATACCTCATAAAGATTTCCACTCTTACTGCCTACCTTGTTTAGGCCCAGACCACGACGTAGCAGCCTGTTTAGCCTGTGCTTCCTTCAACCGACGAACGCTTAGGCGTCGGTCGGAGTTTGCTGAACAGTTTTTCGGCTCCGATTTTGCATACATTATGCCGTCTGATCCTCCGACTACCCAAATTGTTAAACGCAAAGAAAAAGACCGACACTCGCGGTCCGTGGTTTCGGCCGAAACCATGGTTAAGCAAGCCGCGAGTGTCTCTGTTTCGGCCAAAACCGAGAAAACGGGTCATTCCTCAACCGAATCCACGACTACTACTGAGGCTCCTGCTACCTTAGTTGAATCGGCCTCTGAAGTTTTGCCTACTACTGTGGTTCCTAGTGAATTATCAGACACTATCCCTTTGAATGTCTCTACCCCAGCACGTGGTGCTGCTAGGCCTCCTGCAGCCATGTCTATTAAGGCCTTTGCCAGGGCTAAAGCAGCCAAAACTGTTAAATCAGTGCCTGTTAAACCCCCCTCACACAGGCCCACTTCTAGTTCACAAATGCTTACTTTGGCAGAGGATTTAATATCCTTAATTAGGGGATCCCAATCTCACCCAGACAGGGCCTCTCAGCCTCCAGAAAAGAGACCTAGAGCAGAGCCAGTGTCCTCTGATGATTCTTCGGATGACTCCGACATAACAGATCAGCCAGAGGCTCCTTTTTCTACTTATGAAGATTCCGATGCTGAAGAATCCATTCCATCTGCCTCTCCACCAGAGGAATTTTCCTTTGGGGAAACCTTACATGCCATGAGAGAACAATTCCAATGGCAGGGACAAGATTTCTCAGATTCAAGAAAAAGGCTTAGGACCTTTCTGCACTTACCACAACATAGGCCCTTAGCTATACCTCCAGTTCTGCCTGTTGTGGATGATGCATTTAATGATGTTTGCACTGCTCCTGATACTTTACCTCCAGCCCCTGCCAAACCAGATAGAATTTACAGGGTGCCAGGCACTCATCACCACCTATTCAAGGCCCCACTTGCAGATCCTGAGACTATATCCCAGGGGCCTAAGGCAGTAGCCTCGACCTCAGCAAACAACCCTCTCCCTTCTGAAAGGGAATCCAGGTCCTTAGAGAGATGGGGGGAAAAAAGTTTACACCTCTGCTACTCTCTCAGCTAGAGCTTTAAACTGTCAGTTTCATATGATCCAATACCAAGAGTTTATGCTTGATCAGTTAACTAAGAAGCTGTCCTCTGATGACTCCTTAGATAAGAAATATGTTTTAGAAATGGTGACCCATTCTTTAAAATGTGGCTATGATGCACTGGAGGCTTCATTTAGATCAGCCATGACTGGCACAGTGATAAGAAGGCATGCATGGTTGAAAGAACAGGTCTTGCCGGATCATGTTAAAGCAAAGCTGTTAGATGCTCCTATGGATAAGGCCAGTCTATTTGGTACCCCTGCTCAGCAAGTAATGAAGAAAATGGAAGAGAAGGCAAAATCTGTACAAACAGTTAAGGATTTCTTACAGGTTCAGCCCCCAAGGTTTAGCAGGAACTGGCCTGCCAAAAATTGGTCCTTTCCAGACTCCTCAAAATCTCAGAGAGGCAGGAATAGACGCTCTAGAGGCAGAAATCAATCCAGAGGAGGTGCCTACAGAGGACGCCAGTGGCAAGGCAATAACCAGCGAGGCACAGACACAACCACTGCCACTGCAACAGGACAATCTCAGTGACTTGGCTCTGACACTGCCTACCAGGGAGCAAATAGCAGCACCTTTAGGCGGAAAGTTAACCTTATTTTCGAAAAATTGGCACTATATCACAAAAGACAAGTGGATTTTGCAAACCATAGACCAAGGCTACAGGTTCCACTTCCACACCTTGCCAGTAAAAAGAGGAATGCCAAACCTACCTCCAAATCAAAAAACAGAAGCTCTAAAGCAGATAGCTCAATTAACAAAGATGAGAGCTGTGGAAAGAGTACCAATAACAGAACAGGGCAAAGGATTCTACTCCAGACTCTTCCTAGTACCAAGAAAAGAGAAAAGTTGGAGACCTATTCTCGACCTGTCCGTCTTAAACACATACATCATTGTCCCAAAATTCAAAATGCTGACCCTACAACAACTTCTTCCCATGCTGGGCAAGGAGTGTTGGCTGGTAACTCTAGATCTCAAGGAGGCATACCTGCACGTCCCCATACGACCAAATTGCAGAAGATACCTCAGATTTCTTGCAGGATCAGAGCATTATCAATTCTCAGCATTGCCCTTTGGCTTATCTACTGCCCAGAGTATTCACAAAATGCCTGGCATCAGTAATCGCTCATTGCAGGCTACAGGAATCCAAATTTATCCATACCTGGACGACTGCCTGTTACAAGCGGACAACAAAAGCAAGCTGACAACAGATTTACAAAGAGTCATTTGCTTACTACAAGCCCTGGGATACACAGTCAATTTAAAAAAGTCAAGACTGATACCATCCCAGACAAGAACATTCTTGGGTGTGGAATTGGACACAGTAAAACAAATGGCATTCCTAACTGCAGAAAAACAAGAACAACTCCCTCTTTACTTCTTAGCATTAACAAAGCAGAACAAACTAACAGCAAGAAAAGTACTGCAGGCCTTGGGCTTCATGGCATCATGCATAATCCTGGTCCCCCATGCCAGACTGCATATGAGAAAGCTACAGTGGTACCTAAAGAATTTATGGTCTCAACACAGGCACAGCTTAGAAACCAAAATTCCACTAATCCCATGCCTGAAACAAGAGTTCCTATGGTGGGCTCAAGCATGCCAGTCAAACCCAGGCTTGCCCTTCCACAAAGCAAGCCAAACCATCACAACGGACGCCTCAGACCTAGGCTGGGGGGCGCACATGTTGGACAAATGCATACAAGGATTGTGGACTCCAGACCAGCTGCACCTGCACATAAACCAAAAAGAAATGCTGGCAGTAAAACTAGCAATCCAGAAATTCAGACCATTCCTCAAAGAAGGCCATTTAATGATAAGGACAGACAACACCACAGTCATGTGGTACATCAACAAACAGGGAGGCACTCATTCATACCCCCTATGCAGGATGACTCTGGACCTTTGGAATATGGCTCTGAGCTACAACATCCAGTTACAGGCAATATTTGTGCCAGGAAAAGAAAACACTCTAGCAGACATGTTAAGCAGAACCACCTCGGATGCTCACGAATGGATGCTACACCCGGACATTTTCAAGGCCATCACAAAGAAATGGGGAATGCCACAAATAGACCTTTTGGCATCCCCACTCAATCACCAGCTCAAAAAATTCTGCACAAGGACATACCACCCATTTGCATGGAAGGTGGACTCTCTATCCTTCAGTTGGAAAGGCCTGACAGCATATGCATTCCCACCTCTTCCCTTGATGCACAAGGTACTACTGAAAATCAAAGAGGAACGTCCAAGGATAATTCTGATAGCTCCGAATTGGCCAAGACAACACTGGTATCCATTGCTGAGGAGCATGTCTCAGGGGAGAATGTGGTCAATACCCCTGATGCCTTTGATGTTAACTCAGAACAACTACAACATCATGCACCCAAACCTAAAAACCTTGCAACTGACTGCCTGGAACATCACATAACAGCAACTAACCCAGACTTATCCCAAAGGGTTAAAGACATTATCCTTGAAGCCCGCAGACCTTCAACAAGAAGGAACTATGCAGGAAAATGGAAAAGGTTTGTCATTTGGAGTACTGAAAGAGGAAAAGATGTGTCTAACATAGATATTGCTAACATCCTGGAGTACTTGGCAGAGCTTCTACATACAGGCCTGTCCTATTCCTCCATCAAGATACATGCATCAGCTATTTCAGCAGAATACAGCTTGATCCACCTGTCTTTTCAAGCATCCTCTTCTCAGGCAGTTCCTCAGAGGGATCAAGAATGTAAACCCCCTAGGAAACCACCATTACCAGCATGGGACTTGAACTTTGTGCTAGAAAAATTGACACTCCCTCCATTTGAACCAGCAGCAACAGCAGATCTTCAACACCTATCATGGAAAACTGCTTTCCTACTGGCAATTACTTCTGCAAGGAGGGTTTGAACTACAGGCCTTAATGGCAGTACAACCCTTCCTAATCTTCCATCAAGATAGTGTCCATGAGAACTAATCCTACATTTATGCCTAAGGTGGTATCCAGAGTGTCTTTAAACCAGGCAATCCACCTACCTACCTTCTTTCCCAATCCACAGAACAGCGGGGAAAGACTGCTGCATACCTTGGATGTACATAGACAGTTACGCTACTACCTGGACAGAACCAAAGGTAACAGAAAAACTGACCAGCTTTTAGTAGCCTATGCAACAGGAAGGGAAGGAAAAGCAATTTCCAAACAGACAATCTCCAAATGGATAGGAAATTGCATAAGATTCTGTTACTCCTACCATGGAAAACCAATTCCACAGAACATAAGACCTCATTCTACAAGGGCTACAGCCACTACCACAGCTTTCTTACGAGGAGTGGCAACCAAGGACATTATTGAGGCTACTTGGACCTCCGTGCATACATTTGCCAAGCATTATAATTTACCTCTATACTCTAGATCCCGAGCAGGGTTTGCCACTGCTGTATTGCAAGGGATCCTAACTACACCATAATTCTTCTTCCTCCTCCCTAGTTTGGCTATGGTATTCTACCCATTTGTTATGACTGCAGATGCATCCTTGAAGGACATAGTACAGTTTTGTACCTACCATAAATGTAGATGTCCGAACAGGATAGCATCTGCAGTCAGGATTACCCACCCTCCTTCCCCTCTGTGGTACTCCTAGGGTATTTACCCTCCTAATAGCTAGCTGGGGGGGAGTCTCTTATGGTGTATTTGTTTGTATATATGTACATACATGCTTATTTTTTGTGTTTGCCTTCTACTATTTTGGAAACATTGGCATTTATCCAAAATTTAGCTTTCCAAGTGGGCAACTGGCATCTGGGGCAAGAAACACTGAGGAAAATGGCGTCGGCTGATGCCTTTATACCCGAAGACCAGCAGAGATGACGTTGGGTGAAGTGCGACATCAGCCGGACCCAGACTTTGGAATCCGGCCGACCGAAGGGCTGCCTGACGACAGGACAACCCATTTGTTATGACTGCAGATGCTATCCTGTTCGGACATCTACATTTATGGTAGGTACAAAACTGTACTATACTGTAGCCAGAGCTGCAACCATAGGAACCGGTGCAGGAATGCCTATGTCAGTCTGCAGGATTTTCCTGTTTTACTTTAGTCTTTCAGCAGCCATTCAAACCTGCTCAACATTAATACACAAAATGGCAGGGGGGGACTCAAGAAATGGATTATATCCCAAGGATCCTCCCTTCATAAGAAAAAAAATGCCTGAGTAACTTTACACCATATTAAGTGCTTGTCCTCTTCTCCATGCTAGGACAATACCCTTCCTACCCTGCCATCACTTCAAATCGCTAATAGACCCAGAATGTCTGGGGCATAATTCCTCTACTTCATACACTGGCCCGCTTGTAATTCTTTTGTTTACCAGTGATATGGGAAGAAAAGGTCAGGAACTAAAGTTCATTCCACCAAGACTGTAGCCACTTATGTCAAAAGACATCATTGAGTAATGTCTGTAAAGCTTCAGCTTGGCCCTTCCTAGCCTTCTTTGTTAAACAGCAATAAGCTGGATAGGGTCTCCAAGACTAGGTCTTCATTTTTGCCAGCAGTCCTATTACAATAGGCTGGCCACCTAGGAGGATTAGCTAGGTATTTTCTCTCCGCTGGCAGATAAGACAGCTTTGCACTTAACCTGCTTGAATTCCTTTTTCATTTAGCCACCTCCTGTTGGGTTTGGAATTGTCTGTTGGCTAAAGAATGCATGGTTATATTATATTGATCAGAAATTAGAGAATGAAGGAGAAAGGTGTGTATAGAAAGTAAAGGATGTTATGTTTGCTAACCTCAGATCCTAAGTCCTACATGTTAACAAAGATTGAATTCTCTGAACATATCTAGTATTACAAAAAGTATTGGGGGGGGGGGGGTAGTCCAGTAAATTGTACCACTGATAATTTGCATGACGTATTCAGCCTTACAAGCATGTGACAAATGAGCACTGCTGGTCTTGGACTTTGAAGAATGTCAGCCTCACCCAAGCAAGGTTCATACAGTAATAGTGGTGAGCATATATAAAAAATGCACTTCAGTGTCTGTTATCCTGGCTAAAACCATTTGTACCCGTGCCTATTGTGGGTTTTACAGTAACATTGCTACAAGCCAGTTGCGGCAAATGCAGCATACAATTGCTGTACACTATTAAAGTAACAGTTTTACTATTGGCTTATGCCTAATGAGTCTCTCTTCAAAGGACAGATGTCAACCAATATAATTAGCTAGTTTTGTTACTTGTGTACTAATTGGTAATTTATCAGCCATAAGCTTTTGAAATTGAATGATTTGCTCTTTTTGTAAAATTGAGGTAAAATTTGGAAGTATACAGATAGTATGGATAAATATAAAAAAATCTTAATGGATAACATTAGCAACCAATGTATCTAGATTGCTGTTTGTCTATCTTTGACTTTTATAAACTAGTAGTTGCAAAAGACTCCAGGTAAAAATCTATGAAGCTCACTGGCTGTGGGCAGATAGTTGTCTTATCAGAAGTTTGTCCACAGATTTTCTCAAGTAGTGCAGAGGGGGTGTATTGCAACAGAGTTAAAAATGGAAGTATTTAGTGCAATAATTTTTAGACAGCCCTGCTTTAATGCAGTGGGTGTGTGTGTGTGGGTCCTGACCCTTGCTTTGTGATTGGTAATAATTTTAAATTAAAGGAATGTTTCCTTGTAGAACAAAATGCTTAGATAACTGGAAAGCTCTAACTCCTAAATAAAGGTAATCAAAGGAGCCCAAACCTAGGAAAGGGTGAGCAGTTGCAGATTTTATATAACCTTTTGTATTTCTCAGTAATACAAAACTTTTTTGTTTTGCACCATGTCAGACTAATGTTTTTTATTGATGGTCTTAGGATCACCATAAATTATGGAATGCCTGCCAATTTTTATCTTGGTCAATCATGTCTTGTGCCCACTGTAGGCTATCAATCCAGCGATTCCTTGCCTTGGTGATGATCACAGACCCCCCTTTTAACAGAAGCTGTTACAAGGCAATACCTAAAGGTTTTATGTTGCATGTTGTATTCTCCTAGTTTATGTAGAAATGTAAGTGAAGGCTGTAGTGGGCACTTAAGAGTATTTTAAACCAATACTCTTAATTTCTGGGGTCAGTAAAAATTTTATTGGTGAATGGATTCAGACTAACTTTTCAGAGGGATGCCTTTACTTTTCACACAGTGTCTCAGCAGTTGACAGCTGATTGCTCAGGTTATGCTTGGGGAGTCTACTTCAGTGTCTCAGTTGAGGGGTAACTGAACTTCTGGTCCCTTCATGTCAACCAGAAAGAAATGGACAGCAGTATATAGAGCAGGAGTTGGTTGATCAATTTCCCCCAACAATATCTAAACAAACTTCTAGTGTGATCCTCTGACATGAATAATACAGAAATCCGTACACTCACCTAATTGTAAACATGCATCATGAACACACTAGTAATGTGCTGGAGGACTATAATTGGGCAGCAGACCAAGAATGAAGTATAAGTCATGCTGCTACATGTGCACATGCAAGTATGAGAGAAGAAATTGTCATGTTTATGCCTATTTTAAAGCTGTGCTAGTACCTGTGTGAAGTGAGTGTAACCTGCATACGTATACAATGCAGGGGCATACTAGGTATGGTACAGACAGGCTATTTATTGTAAGGAGGAAGCCCATTATAAGATATTCCATTTCTGATAGCAGGACTGCCAATTGATACTCCTAAAAGCTGACTTGTCTTTATTGTTTCTGTAGTTGCTTTTTGAGGACTAGTTCCTTATGTGTAGGGAACATGACTACATTTTTTTTCAGCCGTCTTTGCTGATCGTGACATTGCTTTGAGTCTTTGTTTCTTGTAGTTGATATTGCAGTTGACAGTGGACCATATCAGCATGGACAGTACTACGGTAATGTGGTACATCAACAAAGCAGGGGACACCATTGCCTTTCAACTCATGGGTAGAGGCTATTTAGCTTTTACTCATAACAGTAAACATTTCCAAGACTGCTGAATCAGTCTCATCAGATAAATTTGTCATACAAATGAAAGTAGACTTTATTCCAGGAAATAGTGTTGAGGCATGTATCAGGTGGGAGTTGTTTACCACAGATCCCAAAAATAATTTTCAGACCTTTCCTCTTTTTTTCTCTCTCTCTCCTCCACTAGGAGGCTTTGGAAGGGTAATGCCTTTTCAATCCCATGAAGTCTTACATTGATTCAAAACATCCTTCAACAGGTGAAACAAGACAAATGAAATTATTTTAGCTCCATATTGCAACTGTGGCTCTATCTCTGCTCTGGCTGCCAAAACTGTTAGGCCTCCATGTAATCTGGTGTCTTAGAAATTTCTTCAGGACCCAATGGGGCTCCACACAGTAAGAGTTATAACTGTGGCACTTAAGGATTTTTGCAAGGAAGCTGTCTCCTTTCTTTCATGTACTGCTTTTTCCTGCCTGCTAACCCCCCCCCCCCACACACACACACAGCTACTCATTAACACTTAAGGCTGGCTTGCGGCTATATCTTTGAGATGTGCTTTCCGTAATAGTTGTTGACTACTTAGATGTCCTTCAAGGATGCATCTGCAGTCCTAACAAATGGGTTGTCCTGTCGTCAGGCAGCCCTTCGGTTGGCCGGATTCCAAAGTCTGGGTCTGGCCTCGGCTGGTGTCGCACTTCACCCGACGTCATCTCTGCTGGTCTTCGGGTATAAAGGCATCAGCCGACGCCATTTTCCTCAGTCTTTCTTGCGCGTGGCCGAAGCAGAAGCTGTTCGCAAGTGCCGGTCGGTCAGATCCAGAGATTACTACTACCGAATACTACTTCGAAGATTTCTAAAAAGCTAAGTACCCCGTTGGGGACTTTTTCTTGCCTCAGCCGATGTCAGAAAAAGTGAATAACTGTTTAACTTGTGGGAAACAAATACCTCATAAAGATTTCCACTCTTACTGCTTACCTTGTTTAGGCCCAGACCACGACGTAGCAGCCTGTTTAGCCTGTGCTTCTTTCAACCGACGAACGCTTAGGCGTCGGTCGGAGTTTGCTGAACAGTTTTTCGGCTCAGATTTTGCGTACATTATGCCGTCGGATCCTCCGACTTCGCAAATTGTTAAACGCAAAGAAAAAGACCGACACTCGCGGTCCGCGGTTTCGGCCGAAACCATGGTTAAGCAAACCGCGAGTGTCTCTGTTTCGTCCGAAACCGAGCAAACGGGTCAATCTTCAGCCGAATCCATGACTACTACCGAGGCTCCTGCTACCCTAGTTGAATCAGCCTCTGAAGTTTTGCCTACTAATGTGGTTCCTCTAGAATTATCGGACACCATCCCTTTGGATGTCTCTACCCCAGCACGTGGTGCTGCTAGGCCTCCTGCAGCCATGTCTATAAAGGCCTTTGCCAGGGCTAAAGCAGCCAAAACTGCTAAGTCTGTGCCTGTTAAGCCCCCCTCTCACAGGCCCAGTTCCAGTTCCCAAATGCTTACTCTGGCAGAGGATCTCATCTCTTTAATAAGGGGATCCCAATCTCACCCAGACAGGGCCTCTCAACCTCCAGAAAAGAGACCTAGAGCAGAGCCCCCTGAGCCAGTGTCCTCAGATGACTCTTCTGATGATTCAGACAATACAGACCATCCCGAGGCTCCTTTTTCTACTTATGAAGATTCCGATGCTGAAGAATCTATACCTTCTGCCTCTCCACCAGAGGAATTTTCCTTTGGGGAAACCTTACATGCCATGAGAGAGCAATTCCAATGGCAGGGACAAGATTTCTCAGATTCAAGAAAAAGGCTTAGGACCTTTCTACACTTACCACAACATAGGCCCTTAGCTATACCTCCAGTTCTTCCTGTTGTGGATGATGCATTTAATGATGTTTGCACTGCTCCTGATACTTTACCTCCAGCCCCTGCCAAGCCTGATAGGTTTTACAGGGTACCGGACACTCATCACCACTTATACAAAGCTCCCCTTGCAGATCCTGAGACTATCTCCCAGGGGCCTAAGGCAGTAGCTTCGACCTCAGCGAAAAACCCTCTCCCCTCTGAAAGGGAATCCAGGTCCTTAGAGAGATGGGGTGAAAAAGTATACACCTCTGCTACTCTCTCAGCTAGAGCTTTGAACTGTCAGTTTCATATGATCCAATACCAAGAGTTTATGCTTGATCAGTTAACTAAGAAACTGTCCTCTGATGATTCCTTAGATAAGAAATATGTTTTAGAAATGGTGAATAACATTCAGCAGGTTAGTAACCATTCTTTAAAATGCGGCTATGATGCACTGGAGGCTTCATTTAGATCAGCCATGACTGGCACAGTTATAAGAAGGCATGCATGGTTGAAAGAACAGGTCTTGCCGGATCATGTTAAAGCAAAGCTATTAGATGCTCCTATGGATAAGGTCAGTCTATTTGGTTCTCCTGCCCAGCAAGTAATGAAGAAAATGGAAGAAAAGGCAAAATCTGTACAAACAGTTAAAGATTTCTTACAGGTTCAGCCCCAAAGGTTTAGCAGGAACTGGCCTTCCAAAATTGGTCCTTTCCAGACTCCTCTAAATCTGAGAGAGGCAGGAATAGACGTTCCAGAGGCAGAAATCAATCCAGAGGAGGTGCCTACAGAGGACGCCAATGGCAAGGCAATAACCAGCGAGGCACAGACACAACCACTGCCACTGCAACAGGACAATCACAGTGACTTGGCTCTGACACCGCCTACCAGGGAACAAATAGCAGCACCCTTAGGCGGAAAGTTAGCCTTATTTTCAAAAAATTGGCACTATATCACAAGAGACAAGTGGATTTTGCAAACTATAGACCAAGGCTACAGGTTTCATTTCCACACCTTACCTGTAAAAAGAGGAATGCCAAATCTACCACCAAATCAAAAAACAGATAGCTCAATTAACAAAGATGAGAGCTGTGGAAATGGTACCACCTACAGAACAGGGCAAAGGATTTTACTCTAGACTCTTCCTAGTACCAAGAAAAGAGAAAAGTTGGAGACCTATTCTCGACCTGTCCGCTTTAAACACATTCATCATTGTTCCAAAATTCAAAATGCTGACCCTACAGCAACTTCTTCCCATGCTGGGCAAGGAGTGTTGGCTGGTAACTCTAGATCTCAAGGAGGCATACCTGCACGTCCCCATACGACCAAATTGCAGAAGATACCTCAGATTTCTTCCAGGATCACAGCATTATCAATTTTCAGCATTGCCCTTTGGCTTATCTACTGCGCCCAGAGTATTCACGAAATGCCTGGCATCGGTAATCGCTCATTGCAGGCTACAGGGAATCCAAATTTATCCATACCTGGACGACTGCCTGATACAAGCGGACAACAAAACCAAGCTGACACAAGACTTACAAAGAGTCATTTGCTTACTACAAGCCCTGGGATACACAGTCAATTTAAAAAAGTCAAGACTGATACCATCCCAAACAAGAACATTCTTGGGTGCAGAATTGGATACAGTAAAACAGATGGCATTCCTAACTGCAGAAAAACAAGAACAACTCTCTCTTTACTTCTTGGCATTAACAAAGCAGAACAAACTAACAGCAAGGAAAGTACTGCAGGCCTTGGGCTTCATGGCATCATGCATAATCCTGGTCCCCCATGCCAGACTGCATATGAGAAAGCTACAGTGGTACCTAAAGAATTTATGGTCTCAACACAGGCACAGCTTAGAAACCGAAATACCACTAATCCCATGCCTGAAACAAGAGTTCCTATGGTGGGCTCAAGCATGCCAGTCAAACATTCAAGCAAGCCAAACCATCACAACGGACGCCTCAGACCTAGGTTGGGGGGCCCACATGCTGGACAAATGCATTTAAGGATTATGGACTCCAGATCAGCTGCACCTGCACATAAATCAAAAAGAAATGCTGGCAGTAAAACTAGCAATCCAGAATTTCAGACCATTCCTCAAAGAAGGCCAATTAATGATAAGGACAGACAACACCACAGCCATGTGGTACATCAACAAACAGGGAGGCACTCATTCATACCCCCTATGCCGAATGGCTCTGGACCTATGGAATATGGCTCTGAGCTACAACATTCAGTTACAGGCAATATTCGTACCGGGAAAAGAAAACACCCTAGCAGACATGTTAAGCAGAACTACCTCGGGTGCTCATGAGTGGATGCTACACCCGGACATCTTCAAGGCCATCACAAAGAAATGGGGAATGCCACAAATAGACCTATTCACATCCCCACTCAATCACCAGCTCAAGAAATTCTGCACAAGGACATACCACCCACTTGCTTGGAAGGTGGACTCTCTATCCTTCAGTTGGAAAGGCCTGACAGCATATGCATTTCCACCTCTTCCTTTGATGCACAAGGTACTACTGAAAATCAAAGAGGAACGTCCAAGGATAATTCTGATAGCTCCAAATTGGCCAAGACAACATTGGTACCCATTACTGAGGAGCATGTCTCGGGGGGAAACGTGGACACTACCCTGATTCCTTTGATGTTAACTCAGAGCGACTACAACATCATGCATCCAAACCTGAAAACTCTGCAACTGGCTGCCTGGAACATTACATAAGAGCAACTAACCCAGATTTCTCCCAAAGGGTTAAAGACATTATCCTTGAGGCCCGCAGACCTTCAACAAGAAGGAACTATGCAGGAAAATGGAAAAGGTTTGTCATTTGGAGTACTGAAAGAGGTAAAGATGTGTCAAAGATAGATATTGCCAACATCCTGGAGTATTTGGCAGAGCTTCTCCATATAGGCCTGTCCTATTCCTCCATCAAGATACATGCATCAGCTATTTCTGCAGAATACAGCTTCGATCCCCCTGTCTTCTCACATCCTCTACTCAGGCAGTTCCTCAGAGGAATCAAGAATGTAAAACCTCCTAGGAAACCACCATTACCAGCATGGGACTTGAACTTCGTGCTAGAAAAATTGACACTCCCTCCATTCGAACCAGCAGCAACAGCAGATCTTCAACACCTATCCTGGAAAACTGCTTTCCTACTGGCAATTACTTCAGCAAGAAGGGTTTCAGAACTACAGGCCTTAATGGCAGTACAACCCTTCCTAATCTTCCATCAAGATAGAGTGACCATGAGAACTAATCCTACATTTATGGCTAAGGTGGTATCCAGAGTGTCTCTAAACCAGGCAATCCACCTACCTACCTTCTTTCCCAATCCACAGAACAGGGGGGAAAGACTGCTGCATACCTTGGATGTACATAGACAGTTGCGCTACTACCTGGACAGAACCAAGGGCAATAGAAAAACTGACCAGCTTCTAGTAGCTTATGCAACAGGAAGGGAAGGAAAAGCAATTTCCAAACAAACAATCTCCAAGTGGATAGGAAATTGCATAAGATTCTGTTACTCCTACCATGGAAAACAAATTCCACAGAAAATAAGACCTCATTCTACAAGGGCTACAGCCACTACCACAGCTTTCTTACGAGGAGTGGCTACCAAGGACATTATTGAGGCGGCTACTTGGACCTCCGTGCATACATTTGCCAAGCATTATAACTTACCTCTATACTCTAGATCCCGAGCAGGGTTTGCCACTGCTGTTTTGCAAGGGATCCTAACTACACCATAATTCTTCTTCCTCCTCCCCTAGTTTGGCTATGGTATTCTACCCATTTGTTAGGACTGCAGATGCATCCTTGAAGGACATAGTACAGTTTTGTACCTACCATAAATGTAGATGTCCGAACAGGATAGCATCTGCAGTCAGGATTACCCACCCTCCTTCCCCTCTGTGGTACTCCTAGGGTATTTGCCCTCCTAATAGCTAGCTGGGGGGGATTTCTTGTGGTGTATTTGTTTGTATATATGTACATACTTGCTTATTTTTTGTGTTTGCCTTCTACCTTTTTTGGAAACATTGGCATTTACCCAAAATTTAGCTTTCCAAGAGGGCAACTGGCATCTGGGGCAAGAAACACTGAGGAAAATGGCGTCGGCTGATGCCTTTATACCCGAAGACCAGCAGAGATGACGTCGGGTGAAGTGCGACACCAGCCGAGGCCAGACCCAGACTTTGGAATCCGGCCGACCGAAGGGCTGCCTGACGACAGGACAACCCATTTGTTAGGACTGCAGATGCTATCCTGTTCGGACATCTACATTTATGGTTGGTACAAAACTGTACTTTATCTATACTTTTTTTCTGGAGAGATTAGTTCATTTAGTGACATTGCTAGGTGGCAAGTCCATGGCTCTGCCCCAACAAAGCTGTGACCCTTTGACTACCCTTTTGTTACCTAAATGCTTGATATGAAGTGGGAGGCACACTAGAAAAGAAGCATGGTTTCCTCCCCTCCCAATTACTAACAGATTCTGAATTCAGCATTGTAGTGAATAGAGGTAGAAGCAGTGCTTCTATTAAGTAGTATTTTTAGTCTTGGATTGGAGCGGTAGAAGACTGAAACTGTTTTATGCCCCCTCCTAAAGACCGTGTTAAAGAGAGGTATAGGCTTTAAGCAGCAAAATTAAGAACCCCCCCCCCCCCTTCTTCAGTGTGTGACTTAGAGCAAGGAACTTAGACCACTTTTTCTCTGAGTGCTGGCATTTTTATGCATATGTTTCTCATACACTGAAAAAAGAGAGGTGTAACTTTTTTTTTTTAATACTTGTAAAAATCAGCATAATGGCTCCCGTAGTATTCTTCCAGAATACTTTGAAACCATAAGGAAGAAAAGCTAGTACATCCAATCTAAAACAAGTTATTTTGTTCAAAGTGTTCCAATAATAAGAAATTGCTTAAGTGCTTTCATCCCATAAATTTAAAACGGGCCTTATTTAGAACCGCATTGCAGTTAAAATTATTAGTTTAAATACAGTCTCAATAAAAACATATGATAAATTCTCCAGTCATAAGAAAAAAGTGCTAATTGAAATCCTATAGGAAGTATGAAAAATGGAAATATTAAAAAAATGTACATCTCACCCCAAAAGTGAGTGGACATATTTAAAAACTGGAATAACAGGTAATTGAGGCCAAGGCCCTAGGAAGCACCCAATTGAAGTTGCCAAACCAGTTCCCAGTACTCCAGTATGGTTTTCCAGGGACCACCTAACATATTAACATTAGATTTTGGTATTGCATATGAATGCTCATAAATTATTTTTCCCAACATAAAACTTTGAATAAGCTTTTATAAATTGCAATTCATACCACCCCCACAGTAGCACAGTCACTGGATGTGAAACAACTTTGCATGGGAACTTATCAAAAACCATCACTTTGTTTTGAAAAATGTGGGGACATTGACTACATACACACATTTGCAGTTACCCCCCCCCCCCTTACCAAGAGATTTATGGGTTTTGGGATGTTCAATAAGGTCTTTGCAATTTCTACTCCTTTTGTAAATGAAATTGGGTCTCTCCCTCAATGTTTTTGTAAACTTGATTAATTTTTAAAATATTGTTGGAAACGATATCTATGACCTTAGAGCTTGTATTGTAAGTCACCACCAAGGAGTTAGTAAAAATTACCCCTACCATGTCCAACCTGTACATCCAAGTGCTAGTTCATGTTGTTACAAGTTTCTTGTGCAGCTCCCAAATGGGGTTTGTGTTTAGTACCCTAACCTTGTACCACAGCTTTTCTGTAGTATTTAAAAAGAAGTATAATTGACCACTTTTTCTCTTTGAGTGCTGGCATTTTTATACCTACCTAAACCTTGTCACCACAATAAACAGAACATGCCAGAGGGATAGATTCCTGTCCCAGAGACCTCCCATACTCTGGAATAAACTACCTATCTATATCAAACAAAGCTCCTCATTAGCACTCTTCAAGAAAAATCTTGATTGGATGAGAAATAGGAAATTCACCCCGGGGGTCACCTCTGTGGCTCTGCTCGACAGTGCCACAGGAAAATAATTTTCTTGGGTAGCAAAAGCCAGTGTACCTTTTTGGTTGGACTTGTATAGGCCGCAGGGCCGATAGCCTAGTACCTACCTTGTTGTATCTATCGTTTTTCCCTGGTTAGGGGTTGCCACAGCGGAACTCCGGTCTGCTAATAATTGGCAGTAGATTGTTATGTACAGAGTTGCCAGCCCTGACGCACAGCCTTCAACGAAGGTACGCCCATTCACTCATGTCTTCACAGAAGATGCTTTAGCTGAGAATCTAACAGGACAATGTCTTACTGTGAGGTGGCAATGCTACCACAGCACCACCACTGCAGTCAGCCTAGTTGAACCTATAATTCCTATCCAAAAACATCTTAAATAGTTGTTTGACCTGTTAGGAAGAGGTTGTATTCAGAACTCATCCTGGCTCCTTTCATCAGTTGGCCCTTGAATATGTTTTTCTTACTGTGATGGGGTGACAACTCTGGAAATCCAAGTAACTGTTGGAGAAGGAGTGTTTCCTATAAATTCCAGACATAAAACATGCTTGTTGGTTGTCCTTGAAAATGGTTACATCCAGGAAACTGACTTCATGGACAGAGTAAGTGTGAGTAAACCTCAAAGAATGTGTTGTGGTATTGATGATGTTCACAAATTTGTCTGGGATGACACCAGTTACTTTCCATAAAATAAATGTATCATCCAGACGTCGGAAATATAAGTGCCAATGTTCCTGGTATTGGGACTCAACACACATTGTTTCTCCCAACTATACATAACATTTGCATAAATAGGTGCCTCAAAACAATCCATTTATTCCCATATCAAGAATACTGGCTCCTCACTACAACAATTAGAGAGTCACTACAGTCAGAGATTACATTTAACAGCTCTGCCACTGCCTATCTTTAGGTGGTACTTTTGTGTGAAAAATCAGGTCTCCAGCCTACTCGATTATATTTATCATTTCCCATCTGGATACAAGAACATGTGTGGCATGTCTCTCCCTGGACAGGGCTCACACCATCCATACTGCAAACCAGGCACTATAACGAAAGCACTCTTGCATCGTTAGTTCTCAAGGTGTTAGATTGTATAGTTGCTTCAATTGTCATGGTCACTCACACTCAATTTTATATGAAAATTCTTCAGTGGTTGGTTGATCTCCATACAGTGGTCCTAGTTGTCAGATCATCCATCAGCACCAGATTCATCTCAGTCCAGCTAACTTTGGAAAAAAAAAAAAAAAACTTTAAATTAACTTGATGTTAAATTGTCAATCTCGCCTTCATTCTTGCTTGATGGGTTCGGAGCCGATCCTCGGCTCCGACTTGGCACTTTGCTAAGCTCGAGAGTCACTTTTACCAGCTCGAGGCAGCCCCATATCCCATGATGCAAGGCGGTAAGTACCCCGATCTTGTTTGCCGCTTCGCTGATGAGGTCCTCCTTTTGCCAGCTCCTGGTAAGTGTGTTATATTAAACTGCTTTAGCCCCTTTTTACTTTTAAACTTAAAGATTTTTCTTTTTTAGTTAATTGTAAGCCCTTTTCGACTAAAATTATCCCTTCCCCTTAACTTTTTTTAGTCAGGCCTTCCTATCCCTCCCATCCCCCTTCCTGTCAGGGTGTGTGTGTGTGTGTGAGGTTTTTACTTTTAAACCATATTTTAATTGTTTGTTTGGGACTGTGTGGTTCTGTTTTTTGTGCCCACTATGTCCAAAGAACAGAGGGTCTTAGGCTTTAAGAAGTGTGACTCGTGCTGTCAGAAGATGTCTCTAACAGACGGTCACACTTCTTGTTTATACTGCCTGGGACCTCTCCACCTGCAGGACTCCTGTGCAATTTGTCATTCTTTTAGCCAGAGAGTCCTGCAGGAAAGGAGAAACAAATTGATTTTAAGGGGACTCCTTAAACCGGAGGGCTCCCCGGCCAAATCTGCTCCGGGTAAGCCTTCTAAGTCTAAGGCCCAGGCTTCTGTATCCAAGCCTTCGGCCTCGGCTCCGACTGGAGCCGATCCTTCATTGGCTAAACCTTCGGCACCGACGGCTATCGGTGCCGATACTTCGGTCACTTTGGTGTCGGTTCCGAGCACTGGCTCCGACCACCATGTGGCCCAGGCTTCGGTGTCAGCGCCGACCAGCTCTGACAACGCTGTTTCGATGCCTGCATCGGCTCCGGCCAGAGCCGATGCGTCTAGGTCTTCTCTCGGAGCCAAAAAGTCATCGGCTCCGAGAGGATCAGTAGCCTTGTCGGCTCCGATGGTTCCTTCGAGGAAGAGGTCCAGGTCTCCCTCCTTGGAACCGATTCTGTCGGCTCCGGCCTCGCCTCTTCTTTCGGAACGGAGCCATCGGAGCCGATCATCTAGGTCGTCTAGGTTATCTGACCATGATTTAGAGAGGATGGTAAGTAGATTATTAAAATCACAGGCACTGGCCCAGATGCTTCATAGTCCGTCTCAACAGATGACTATTAGCCCACACCCTCTTCAAGTTCCTCCTTCAACTCTACCCCAGAGCTTGGAGCTGGAGTCTACGGGCATAGTTACTGCTATGGCTGAGGGGCAGATACCCCCCCCTTCTGCACCCTCTGCATCTACTCTGATCTCCGTCTCGAGACCTTCCTTGGAGGGATTCGGTGGTCGGGCTTCCCTGGTCTCCGAGGGATTGAGTGGCATCGGACCCTTGTCCGACCCCACTCTTCCCCTTGGAGCTTCGGCCTTGGTGAGCTCGGCTCTGACATCTGCCTCGGAGCCTTCCCTTTCGGTGGGCCCGGGAGTCCCTGTTTCTTCGGAACGGGTTCTCTCGGATCTTCCGGGGAGGGGAGCCTTTGAGGAGATGAAGAGTGTGCTGTCCACTGGGCTCAGTCAGCAGTCTATTCCCTTAGCTCCTCCCTCTACGGTGCCTGTCGATATCTCTTCCCACTCTCTTGCTCCTGGACCTAGAGATCCACCGCCTCAGGTTTCCCCATTGGGAAGAACCCCCTCTTCCGAGGATTCTCCTGACCCGTCAGGGGATCCTCCTCGCAAGAGGACTTGTAAGAGGAAACACCTGGACTCCCCTGAGTCTACCACCTCAGATACCGACTTAGATGAGTCAGAGGGGTCCCCAAGATCCCCCTCTGAGGATGTCTCCTTTTCAGACATCCTAGAACTCCTAAAACAGAGGGGAAACTGGCCCTCCATCAATCCCTCCGAGGATGAGTCGGTATACCTAGAGGCGTTTGGAAATCGACCCTCCACCTCCTGGGTGTCTCCTCCTTTCAACCCCCTGATGGAGGTTATTGCTCGGAAGGCGTGGGCTGCTCCTGATTCTGTAGAGCCAGTTCCTAGGAGGCCGTCTAAATTCATTACAGCCACTAAGAAGGAACTTGCAGATCCTTCTGTACCAGTCCATCCTCCTAACAAGGATTCTAGGACCATGGACAGGTATGGTAAGCGGATGTTTTCTTCAGCGACCTTTGCCATGCGGTCGCTGAATTTTTTATGTCACTTCACCAGACTCCAAAGGGACATCCTAAAAGAACTAGGTGAAATAGTACAGGATCCTACAGCTCCAGGGGCTCAGGACAAAATTGCTTCTCAGCTCGGAATCCTTAATTCCATAGCAAACTCCTCCATGCGGCTGATCTCCTATGCAGCAGATGGAGCGAGTAGAGCCGCAGGCACAGGAGTGGCTCTTAGGCATCAATCCTGGATGCGACTCTGTAATTTTGCAGATCCCTTTAAGGCGTCCTTCACAAACTCTCCCTTTGATGGGTCAGCATTGTTTGGCCCTCAAGTGAAGGATACATTGACCAGGTGTGAGCAGGACGGCAAGACTTTCTGCCGTAGGGGTCCGTTTTTCTACCCCATCTAGACCTTACCCCAAAGGTCAAAAGGGCGGAAAAATGTGGTTCCGTAAATCCCAAGGAGTCACACCGGATACACGTGGTCAGTTTACCCCTAGAGGCAGAGGGGGTAATAACAAATGCCGCTCTAGAGGCAGAGGGGGTCCACAAAACCACGGAAGCAGAGAGCCTCTCTCTGACAAGCCCTTCCAGCATCCCTGAGGTGTTGCCCGACTGTCCTTCCTTGGAGGCAGTCGGGGGAAGACTATCGCTGTACCCAGAAGCCTGGCGTTCCCTCTCTCAAGACAGATGGGTACAGTCGATCATATCCGAGGGTTACAAGATTCCTTTCGAGGAAAGTCCTTTCACTCACAAAAATTCCCTTCCAGATGTGCCACCCGGTCTAAAGGAAATTGCAGAATTAGAAGTATCAAAGCTTCTACAAAAAAGAGCCATTCAGCCAGTTACAACAGACCATTCAGAGCCCGGAATCTACTCAAGATTCTTTTTGGTCCCCAAAAGACGGAGACTGGAGACCAATATTGGATCTCAGCAGACTCAACAAGTCTGTGAGGAAGACAAGATTTCGAATGGTCACACTTCAATCAATTTTGCCCTTTCTAGAAAGGGACAACTGGATGTGCTCAATAGATCTTCAGGACGCGTACTATCACATAAAAATTCACAGACGCTCCAGAAGGTTTCTCCGCTTTCGGCTGGTGTCCAGTCATTTTCAATTCAGAGCCCTGCCCTTTGGTCTCACTACAGCCCCCAGAGTGTTCACCAAATGCATGGCAGTGGTCACGGCTCACCTGAGACATCAAGGATTCCAGGTGTTTCCGTATCTCGATGACTGGCTCCTTTCAGCCACCACCAGGCATCAACTTCTTCAAGCCAGGGATTACACCCTAAATCTCTGCACTCAATTAGGAATTTCGATCAACTACGAAAAATCCTCCTTATTGCCCTGCCAGTCTATTACTTTCATAGGCAAACTTAAACACTGTTCGGATGTCAGCAACCCTCACAGACCAAAGAATCTCAGATATTCAAAGTCACGTGAGGATCATCCTTGCCAGCAAAAAGGTACAAGCCAGAATGGTTCTGAAGGTGTTGGGCCTCATGGCTGCGGCTATTACCCTTCTTCCCCTGGCCCGCTTCTACATGCGCCTTCTTCAATGGATGTTGTTCACCCAGTGGTCTTACCAACAACTTCCTATGCGTCACCAAATCCTGGTGACGCAAATTTGCAAGAATCATCTATCATGGTGGATTTCTTCTCCCCAGATTCATCAAGGCAGACCCTTTGTATCTCCGGCCCCGGTAGCCACAGTCACTACGGACGCCTCCCTGATCGGGTGGGGGGATCATTATCAGGGTAGGATGGTTCATGGGACTTGGCAGCCATTCGAATACCACCTGCACATAAATGTCCTAGAGATGAGAGCAGTGCTTTTAACGTTGCAAGCCCTCAACGACTTTCTTCCCTTGGGAACAATTGCAGTTCACACAGACAACATGTCTGTAGTATGGTATATCAACAAACAGGGCGGAACCAAGTCCTACCCCTTGTGTCGAGAAGCTCTAAGACTTTGGCAATGGGCGATCTCCTCTCATCGGTTTCTGGTAGCAACGCATATCCCTGGGAAAACCAACATCCTAGCGGACAGATTGAGCAGAGCTATTCTCATGCCTCACGAGTGGTCTCTCAAACAATCTATAGTGGAAGAGATTTTTCTAGAATGGGGCCTCCCATGTTGCGATCTTTTTGCTACTCCCCAAAACAGCAAATGCCCAGACTTCTTTTCTCTCTTCCCACTGCCAGGCCATCCCCCCAGAGACGCTCTAACCCAGGATTGGCCCCAGGGACTACTTTATGCCTTTCCCGTTGATTCCACAAGTACTCCAGAAAGCCACCGTTTTGAGAGCCAAAATGATTCTCATTGCTCCCTATTGGCCTCGACAAATTTGGTTTCCGTTCCTCCATCGTCACCTTTTGGTGCAGCCGTGGCATCTGGACCCAGTGCCAGACCTTCTGATTCACCAATCGGGTCAGCTGCATCAGTCTATTCCTTCTCTCAACCTCACAGCTTGGTTGCTCCACTTCCTTCCTTAGCCAGGCTTCCTATGATCTCTAATCCTGTTAGGGATATCATAGTGGCTTCCCTTAAATCCTCTACTAGAAGGATTTATACCAGCAAGTGGAAATGCTTCTCTTGTTGGGCAAAAGCTAAAAATATAGATCCTTTTACTGCTCCTGTTCAAACAGTTTTGGATTTCTTAGCGGAAATCTTTCACTCGGGCTCTTCATCTTCCACGGTCAACGTTCAGTTGGCTGCTATCTCGAACTTTCATGTCGGGTTTGCAGATCACAACATTATGTCCCACAGGCTTTGTAGAGCTTTTCTAAAAGGAATTTTTCTCCTGAAACCTCCAGTCAGGAGTCCTCCTCCTCAATGGGACCTAAATCTAGTGCTGACATCCTTAATTCTTCCTCCCTTCGAGCCAGCTGTTTCATGTTCCCTGAAATTTCTTTCATGGAAAACACTCTTCCTTGTTGCTATTACCTCGGCAAGGAGAGTGTCAGAACTTCATGCTCTCTCTGTTTGTTCCCCTTATTTGGTCTTCCACAAAGACAGGGTATCCTTGAGAACTAATCCAACCTTTTTGCCTAAGGTGGCATCGAAAAATAATCTCAATCAATCTATTGACCTCCCTGTATTTTTCCCTAATTACTCAAACAGATCGGAACAAAAATTACATTATCTTGATGTTCACCGCCAACTCAGATATTATTTGGACAGAACAAAACAATTCAGGAAATCCAATCAGCTCTTTCTTTATTATGCTGATAACAAGAAAGGCCTTCCTGTCTCCAAAGTGACCTTATCTAGATGGCTTTCTTCCATCATCTCCGAAATGTATCAGCTCAGGGGAAAACAGCTGTGCTCGAAACCTAAAGCGCATTCAACTAGAAGCTTAGCCACTTCCACAGCCTTTCATTCTAGACTTCCATTAGACACTATTTGTGCAGCAGCCACTTGGGCCACTCCTCATACCTTTGTTTCTCATTACAAATTGGATTTGGCCTCCAGGGATAGAGCCAGTTTTGGCTCTACAGTTCTCAAGAGTCTGTTCCATTGAGCCACCCAGGATATAGGTGCTAGGGACGCGGTCCCATCAAGCAAGAATGAAGGCGAGATTGACAACTTAACATTGAGAAGTTATGTACCTACCATAACGTTCCATGTTAGTTGTCTTCTCTCGCCTTCTTTCTTGACCTCCCTCCTGCCCCCTGGCCTGGACAGACCTTTTTCTCCCTATATGGAAGAATGATTCTTAAGACCAGCTAGTTCTGGTCTACCTTATAGCCCATCATTCAGGCTTTTTGCCTTTCTTTCCTTCTGGGAAGTTTTTGTGCTAGGTGTTATTGCCTATAGGTAACAAACGAGATCTGGGTACTTACCGCCTTGCATCATGGGATATGGGGCTGCCTCGAGCTGGTAAAAGTGACTCTCGAGCTTAGCAAAGTGCAGTGAGCCGAGGATCGGCTCCGAACCCATCAAGCAAGAAAGAAGGCGAGAGAAGACAACTAACATGGAACGTTATGGTAGGTACATAACTTCTCATTTTAAGCCATAAAGATTGTACCTCACAGATCTGAATGCTTCCAGAGATGTAATGTCTGTGAAAACAAGGATTAGGAATCCTGCTGCATTGTTCTTAGTGAACTAATTGTTACCTTGGAAGGCTGGAAGTGTTGAAATAGCTTTATAGCTTCCAGATGCTGTAACACATCTTAGCAAAGCTCTGTGTGTGTATTATGACATGTGCTAGATTCTGGTTCAGTTTCTAGTAAAGGGGTTAGTGTGGGAACCATAGTCAGAGGACCAGATGTGATGTCATTCTATAGCCAGCACTGAAACTATATTTAGATATTAGTGAGAGATGTCACTTAGCAATCTTTGTAAAAACCTGACAAAGGACCAGTCATCCACATGTTGCCTTGTTCTAGTAAGTGAACTAGGGGACAGTAATTCTTTAGATCAGTCGGGAAAATGTAGTGTGATTAAGTATTGTTTTTCTATGTCTGTGTGAATCTTTCCATCAGTGTTTTTAATATTTCCTGTGATTGAAACTCTGGTGTTTATTGTAAATAGGTATTTACTATTTTTTTTTAATATTAAACTTATTTAAACTTTTCATTGTGGCTTGTATTTTACAGAATATTTTAACCTTTGAGAGTACTTGTATTTATTTGGTGGCAATGTGGCCGCTCCTGAATGCCTTGCTGTTTGGTCAACATTACCATTGGTATTAGCGTTAATTTCACTCAGTATAATTGGGTACCCTGGCAAGACTGTTAGAGTAGCTGGCGCTGTGGGTGTTCTGGTGGCTGTGTAACTAACTTATAGTCTGGGCATAGCTGATAAATCTGTGCCAGCCTTTCCCAGGTGTGTGTGTGTGTGTGTGTGTGTGTGTGTGTGTGTGTAAATCACATGTAAAAGTGTGTGTGTCAGCTACTTGGAACAGGGACAAGAAGCATGGTTTTCTGCTGAGAGAAAGCTGGAGTCATATTTGGGGCCTGGAGAGGAAAACCCAACCCCAGGACTGAGCATTCTCCTTGTGTGCTCTTAAGGGAAACTGTGCTTGATGCAGAGTGCTGTATCTGAAAATGTTGTTGTGTCTTTTGGCTTTTCCCAGTTAGGGGTCGCCACAGTGGAACTCCGGTCCGCTAATAATTGGCAGTAGAGTTTTACGTGCCGAGTTGCCGGCCCTGACACACAACCTTCAAAGAAGGTAGGCCCCTTCACACATGTCTCCACACAGAAGACGCTCTAGCTGAGAATTGAATAGGACAACGTCTTACTGTGAGGTGACAACGCTACCGCAGCACCACCACCGCAGTTATCTGAATAGTGTATGTATCTATTTTGTTCAAAGTGAACAGCCCTCATTGGTGTCAGTGGGGAGGCTTGGGGCTCTTGATTACTGGCCCAGAGGAGGAACACCACAAGTGGCTCCATTGCACATGTGTTACATTGCCTTTCAACTCTTTATGAGGCAGGATCTTATTATTTTACTGTTAAAGTACAAGTGGTATCCATTTCATATTTCCATTATGGGTTCCAAGGTTCCATGGCTTCACAAAAACTTTGCTAGGACTTTCTCAGAAGTACATTCCTTCTTTGCCTTTCAATAAAGGCTCCTACTCCTGAATGGGACCTTAATTTTATATTAGAAGTTCTAGCAAAAGCTCCATTTAAACTAGCTTCTACTATGGATGTAAGGTTTTTATCATGGAAAACTATGGTCACAATTAATTCAGCCAGGTGGATTTCAGTGTTATGTCTTGTCTTCCACTCTACTTGGTGTATTTCACAAAAAGTGTGCCGCCATGAGAATCACACCATCCTTTATTCCAAAAAGTATCAGAGACTAAACCTGAACCAACTGATGGATCTTCCAGTCTTCTTCCCTAACCATTCTAACAGAAAGGAAAATATTTGTTGCATACCCTGGATATTCATAGGCATCTCAGATTTTACCTCCACAGAGCCAAATCTTTGAGGAAGGATACTCTGTTATTATATCAACTAATCCTAGTGCCTTCACAGAGCAGTCTTAAAGCCCATGCACTAGCTACCAATATATGCCTGTAGTATAAGGGGGAATCTGGACAGGTGCCAATATAACGGATATTGTCAGCCTTGTTCACAGACATGCAGCCACTGAGATCTTTACAAGCAGACAGTGGGACAGACATCTGTAATTGATGTTGGACCTTAGGAGTGCTTGTCAACTGTCAGCCATTAACCCAGATTAGGGTCCCAGTATTTGGGAATGGCTAATGACTCGCAGCCATGTGCATCTTATACTGATGCTGTGCTGCTAAGTTGGTTTAAATGGGATGAATTTCTATCCCTATTGTAATATGTTTATTGAATTCGAGAGCAGAATTGAATGATAGCATGATTTTAATTATGCTGGCTTGTACTCCCTATCACCTGCAGCTCCTAGTTATTTTCTTTTTGGTGTGAACATACAAGACATGAACTGTTTCAGGTACTTTTGCAGAAGGAAAGGTTACAGGATGATGGCAGTGCTCGAAGATGTTAAGAGTTTTGAATTTCCAACCAGGCAAGGTGTATGCACTGCTAATTGTTATTGTGATGTGATGTTGTAGATGCCATCACTTCTTGCCTAAATTCACTATGGACCTCTTGGGGAAGATGCTCTATTAGAAAATATTTGTTGTTGTACCCCACCCTCAAATGCTTTCCTTGGATGAATTTGCTTATATACTATGGCCTCTGGTTTATGGTATATGCAGTCTTAAAGCAATCACCTTGTTAGACATTTTGCAACACTTTTTTTTGCCTTTGCTTATATTAGAATCTGAGTTTGTAGTGGTTGTAGCATACCCGATATTTTTTTTTCTGGAAAACCTTTATGACAGGACCTCAAGGTAAAAAATATGGCCAGCATATATATCACCTCAAGGGTTGCACACCATCCTTGGTGGGTTATATTAGGCAATTTGGTGCTCCCTACTTATTAACACTTCAAGGATGACATAACCAGTCATTGGTTCTATCATACGCCTGAAAAATAATCCCTTAAATATTGGGGAATATCCTTATAGTGAGCAGCAGGTTTCTTGTGCCCTGAATTTAGCTTATTTTGTGAAGTGTGATATGTCCTTATGGAACCCCCACTGTCCTCTGAGGAATACTACTCACCAAATTGCAGGACAATGAGTTGTGGTCCAATTTAGGGTAAGGAACTTCCAAGATGACTGCATATTGAGTAACAGCTTAATTTTAGCTCTCCCAGTGTGAAAACAGAAACTCAGAAGAAAGAGCCAGTGAACTAATTTTCGGGGTAAATTTCAGTAACTGGCTACTAAGTGCACTGCCTTGATGCCAATAAAAAAGAAATTCAACCACAAAAGGTGAGGAAAAAAACAGTAACTGGGAAGAATTCAGCAGCTGTTCAGGAAGAAGCAGTGCAAGCTCCACTTTTGGTGCAAGGCATGACTTCCAGTAACATAAGAGGAAAAAAGTCAAATATACTCAGAGCTGATTAAAATAAATAAAATGATGGAGTATATCAACTCAAATAACAAAAGGCTGAATAAAATGGAAAATAAATTAAACCGATATTAGAGTAAGGTGATAAAATTGCAAACATAAGAGGTTGAAATGAAGAAAAGACTGACTGAATATGAGACTGCTCAAGAACAGATGTTTCAACAAACAATAGAATTAAAGGACAGCAAGCACGCAGGGAAAACCTGAGATTTTCTGCTGTACCAGAGAAGCTGTAAGGAACAGACTATTAATTTTATGAAAATGCAAATAAGCAACTGGACTTGTATACCACAGCAGGAGTTATTGTGTTTATGCTCAATACCTGGCCTTGAAAAAGCAGCTTAGACCTTTAATACTAAAGATGCAATCTTACCGGCAGAAGGAGTTCATTCTGACAAAACTGTGGCTGCACATTTAGTAACATCTTAAGTCTAGCTCTCCCAATGTGATAACAGAAATTTAGCAGATAAAGCCAGTAGACCTAGATTTCTGGGTAAATTTCAGTAACTGGCTAGTAAGTTCACTGCCTGGATGCCAGGAAAAAATAAATAGAGGACTGGAAGGAAAATTGGCTGTAAAAGGCGATGAAAAGTACTACAGCTGTTCAGCAAAAATCAGTACAAGCTCTAGGCATAACCCAGTAACCTAGAGGAAAGTATAAAGCAACTGCACACAGACCTGAATAAAATAATGAACCACTGATGGAGTATATCAACCTCAAAACATAAAAGGCCTGAAAAAAATGAAAGAAGCTTTAAAAAGCTATTCAGATCAGATGATAAAACTGCAAAACTCAAGAGGTTGAAATGCAGTAAAGGCTGGCTTCACGCTGCTGTACCCAGCTATCTTTAAAATATTTTCCCTGGAGGAACAAAATCATTTTTGATGCAGTACATGCTAGGAACAAAATACAAACGTTTGGCCAACAAAGGGTGAGCTGTGAAACAGAAGGAGATTTTACTTCTTGTTCTTCTAGTAGTAAAGACCACAGAGAGACTGTGCCAGTGAAACCTTTTCCAGTGTTTCAACAGAAAATCCTTGAGAGAGAGAAAAAAGCACAGGAGTTGACTAGAAGAATCAAGAGTACATTGGAAATGAATCAGAGGCAGGATTTAGAAGATGGACATAAGCAGGAATAGAACAAGAACATCTGGAAATATTGGACTTTCTTGGACTTTTTTAAACTTGTAGGGGACTCCAAAGCATATGCCCTACCTTGTGTCATTAACCTTTGGAGAACAAAATCAATAACTTGGAAATTGACAAATGTGGGATTACAAACCAATAATTATATTTGTGAAACATGGCAGAACAAGAAAATCTAGAAATATTGGACTTTTTGGACTTTGTTAAACTTGGAGGGGACCCGAAGCATATGCCCTACTTCATGTCATTAATATTTGGAAAAATACTCGGGACAGGAGAATAGGAGGGAGAAAGTAAACTGTAAGTAAAACATTTTTCTTAACACCATTTAAATAGTGCATGATATTCTTTGCATATTATAAAGTACATTTTTTTCAGTTATATTTAAGTGTAATGGGGAAACCAATACAAATAGGTGCTCCTGTTTTTTTTTTTTCATTTCTCCCTTCTTCCCTCTTTCTCCTTGTTCAGTTTCAAGAAATGTAGGCACTGCAGTGTATAAAAAAAGAAAAAAGATCTGGTTAAAAGTGCATGACAAAAGAAAAACTAGTGTGCTTTTTCTCATTCTTGCATAGTGGAATGACTGAGTTATGGCCATTAGCTTACTCTAGTAACAAGTTTTAAGAGAAAGCAAGTAAATGAAAAAGAATATTGAGTATTATAAGGCTTTTTTTTTCTAGTAAACAGTTTTGTGCCTGGTTCTCATGTCTAGCAGACAATCTGATAAAAAGAAATGGTTGGAGAAAATATTTTCTGAAAGCATTCAAGTGTTTTCCCAGCTGAGAGAGCTATAAAGATAAGACAAAAATAGACAGCACTTAATAGAACCATAGCCTGTATGATGCATCTTAGCATAGATGACCTTTTTGTTTAGGTTAGCTCAAGTCTGTGAGTGTGGCTGTCAGTTTGGAATATTTGCTCCTGTTAGGAGGGTAACACTTCAATATTTGAAGATGTGCATAGTTTTGTGTCATTATTAAGTTAATAGGTTTTAGTGTGTGTGTGTTTTGTTGGAGGGTTTTCAGTAAAATAAAGAAAAAACTGTAAGATGTGAAATAGGCTGAAGTGGAGATAAGAAATAACTGTATAAAAGATTAACCTGCCAAACCGTACATGCATGTAACTGAAAAGCTGGAACTAGACATTTAACAAAAAAGCTGCTGTACATAAAAAGGTGGGAATAATAATTTCTCAAGAATATGATGCTTTCTATAATGTTTTTAAGCATTAATGATCTCACAGATAATTACAAAAAAGAAACAATGGTGAACTATATTAAAAATGTAGAGTGCAAATAGCTATGCTACAGGAGACACACTTGGAAAGAACTCAACTTGTGAATTTGATAAAGAAAGATTTTCAGGATGGTTAATCAGCAGAATACCTGGGGCAAGTGAAGAGAGTAGTACTTATATTTATTGCAAGAGGGGTTCCAATAGTAATAAAAGAGGACAAAAAACAATAATGGTAGAGTTGTAGTACAAAGGGGCTACTACACGCCAAATATTTTCATAACTTTATTCAAAAATCTACCCTCCTTTGTTATATTTTCCCTTCTGGGCCCCCAGACACATCCTCACTGCTGCAGATCAAGTTCTAGTCCCCACCTATAAGTAATAGTCCTTGCTGAAAACTGATTATTTTTCTTTAGCTCCATTATAGTAGTTTTTGGAGGAATATAAATACATGCCAGTGTAGTCCTCTTTCCTTGCCAGTAGCCCCTTAGTACTACAAATCTGCCATTATTATCTTTTTTATATTTTTCTATCACTATTGGAGCTCCTCTTGCAATTAATATAAGTACTCTTTTCCTTTGTCCCAGGTATTCCGCTGAAAAAACATCCTGAAAACCTTTCTTTATCAAATTCACATGTTCATTTCTTTCTGTGTCTTCTGGAAAACAATATCTGCACTCTACATTTTTAATATAGATCACTACTCTTTCTTTTGTGTATTTATCTGTGAGTCCATTTACATTTAAAGACATTAAAGAAAGCATCATTGTATTAAAACGTTATTATAATCTTTAGAAGGTACTGTTGGAGCAAATCCAAGTAGAGCTGTGGAATACTGTAGAAATGTATCTGAACAATACATTTTAGAAACTACCACACAGATTGTGGTCCACACCTTCACCAACCAATTCAAATTGATATCTCATCTTAGACACAAAATAGGTTTTAATACAACCACACTACAGGAGATTCTGTAACTGTTCACCTTCTAGAGGTAATGCTTGGCATTTTTCCCAAAATGTTATGATTTACTGTTAGTGACCCACCCTATAGAAAATACTGCACTTGTGTAAAATACTTTAATCCTTTAAATCTAGATCCTGAATGTTGTAGACATCACTGTAAACTTGGTCTTAACATATTTGTTTTTATAAATTAGTATAAGACAAATTTTAAAATAAAAAATCAGGCCTTCAGGATGTCCGTGAGATACTTATTTGGTTAGTACAATAACTCTCCTGTTTAATAATTATCCCACATCTTCCCAATAACATCAATGGGAAATCTAATTCTGGAAGTGGGAGGCCAAGCACTTTTAGTATGAGTACTTATCTGTTCCTGTTGAGCATTGTTAAGAGGGCATGGGTAACCAACCAATGTTCTGAAAGCAACCATATATTATATATCCATTCTTCTAAGTTCGTTTATAATAAAAAATGAGGGATTTCTAATAAGAGACATGGGTACAAAACATACTCAAGAATGTCATTCAAATCCCAATGAATTCATTGCACCTCAGTCCTGATTTATGTGCCAGCACAAAGGTTTTTTGGCAATACTCTTAAGTCTCTCCCTATATGCAGTAACTTTCTCTGGTGAAACATTTTTTTTATTTCTGGTCTAATGATGATTTAGTGCATATATATGCTGAACATTAGTTTCACCTGGGTTTATGAGCAATGGTCATATAGCTCACAGGTGAAAACTTGGCATAGTGTGAAACTATGACAATAAAAGCCTCTGACATGCTGTAAATATTAGATGTAAATAAGTGTCTATGAGTAATTTCTCCTTTAAACAGTGTGCAATAAAAATTTCAATGAATTCTAAGATGATATACAAGTATGAAACACAGTGAAGAATGTCATTCTGCCCTCAGGGATTTCACTGCACCTCAGTCCTGCTTTACATACCAACACAATGCCTTTGTCAGCAGATGGAGTATAGATCACCCCTATATGCAAATTACTTTGGCTGGTGAAAAATATGTATATATAGTTATTCATTTTTTTTAGTATTTTAATGAAGGTTTAGTGCACATATGTTTGGACATTAGTTTCACCCATATATGTAAGCAATGGAACTGATGTATGTCCACTTAAGAATAGCCAATACATCTATCATTTCAGAAGGTTTTGTTGTCACAATCTGACACCATAACTGTTTTTACCAGGCAACTATTATGATTCTCACAGGGCCAGGTGTAACTAATGCCCAGAATGTATGTGCAGAAAGCTTTCATTCAGTCAGAGGTAAAAAGATACGCTTTATTTCACCAACCAAGGCAACATTTATGTTACTGCATATTGGCATGCTAGACTCCATCTACTATAAAAGGCATTGTGCAAGCATGTAAATCAAGATTGAGGTGGAGTGAAATTCTTGGGCATACTCTAGTGTATTTAGTATCTTCCTATAAACTTCCTAAGGGAAACTGACGTATATCCTGTTATATACAGCTAATAAATTTAGAATTTCAGGTTTTATTATTAGTGCAGTACTATACACAGATCCACCTGGGAGCTAGTTGACTATTGCCATCATCTATACTGTAGTTATATTAAATCCTCATTAGAACGGAAACAACAACAAAGTAATAATTTCTCTAGCCAAGGCAACATTTGTATTAGTGCATATAGACTAAAACACACATATGCTCTTGCAAAGGCAGTCTGTGCTATGTAAATCAGCAATGAGATGCAGTGAGATCCTTTGGGTTAGAATGGCATTTCCTGGTGTGTATTATACCCAAGTGTTATACTGGAATTCTCTGAACATTTTTTATTGTCAGCTGACTTAGAAGAACTAATATATGGCTACTTATATACAGCTTGCAAGTCTAGCATTTCAGTGGGCTGCTGCTACAAACTATAGGTTTAGTTTCTACCTGGTTGCTGTCTGACAAGTGAAATGGATGAAAGGGTGTAGGTACACAAAGTTCTCCTTAGGCCAAAAATAGTTTTATTTCACCAAGGCAACATTTTTGTTACTGTATATAAAGTGAGGCTTACAGTTATTTTGCTGCCTTGGAAATCAGGATGGAGATGCATTGCAGTCCTCTGAGACAGAATGACATTCATGAATGTGCTCTGTGCCCATGTGTCTTATTAGTGTTTCTTGATTTTTCTTGTTGTGAACTATCTTTGGGGGGGAAGAGACATATAGCTTCTTATATATTGTTAGCAAACCTGGTGTTTCATAGGGCTTTTGTCACAGTCTAGCACTTTACATGGATTCCAGTAGGGGATTATTTGACATCTTCTCAAAAGACCAGATGAATTTAAAGTCCAGAATATTTGCACGGCAAATTCTCATTATGGCAGAAGTAAAAAAAAAAAAAACTATGCATCTCATTAGAAAATTACACTTGTAAAATGTCATGACTATGGTGCCATGCTTTCATTCAACTAAGGTATCAGCTCAAATTTGTTGTTGAGATGCACTGTAATTCCCAAGGATATTAAAAGGAGTCTGAGATGAATCTTCTAGTTGAACATCTTGTTGTTACTACCTTAAAGTTTCATAATGAAACTGAAAGAAGGACAAAAGTAGCCTTTCACAGGCAGGTTCCAGAGGCTTTGCTACTTGTATCTTTACTGCTACATTCCGATATTTTGTATTGTGTGGTTTCCATTGTATTGAACTGTACTATTTTTAGTATCTAGAGTATGATAACAATCTAGTGTACTCTTTTACTGAGTTGTCATTGCAGGGAAAGTAAACATACCCCATAGTTTCCAGAATATTTTTTCCTTTGCAATGTATCGTAGATAACATGCAAAATGTTTAAGCAGCTAATACATGCGGTCAGATTTAATGCTGTGCTGCATTGAAGCTCCAGGTTTGTTTGGAATATTTGTTATTGAAGGGTCCAGAAGTGTGCATTTGCTTAAGTTTTGGTTAGATCATGTGGGATTTGTGATTATTTTATTTATTTAAAATTTGTTTACTGGGAAAGTCTGACTGGACACAGGTCCCTTTTCAGCAGAGGCCTGGGGAGAAAAGCTCCATGAGTAACAGTAAATTTTCATGCACACATTACAATAATCAAAAAAGTGTAAAGTAAACAAAATGTAGTATACATAAGAGCATACAAATTTGTTACATCTTGACAACAAAGACATTATTTAAGTAGGACTATTTAGTGACCGATATCGAAGTATATTATTTGAGACCTAATATGTCTAAGAAATCTTCTAATATTATGATTTTGTTTTTATTTTATTTTCTGGCTAGCTGCAATATGTCTCTAATGATTTCTTCCATTATTGGAATACTTGTGGGTGGTATGTATGCTATGGCAATATAGAATTTATTTGTGTTGTATATTTTAGCTGGGCTAGTAAATATTTTAGTGTGCCATATGTTTTGGATATTATCCAGTTTGTAACACTTTGAATTTGGGGGTACTTTTTAATTAATAGCATGGCATCATGTCCATTTTAATCCTGGTACGTTGTGTCATTGGAAACTGAAGTTAGTTTTAAGAAATAAGGATGAAACTCCTGATACATGTTGGTTGCTTTTTTAGAGCCAAGCTTCCTAGTGTCCAATTTGTTTATGCTTTGGGAATTTAAGTGGTCGCTCCTTAATTCTTTTGGAATATTTGTTGTGGGTGTTTGATGTCTGGGGTTAATTAGGTGGTTGGCATTACTTGTTACTGAGGTGGACTTGGTTGGTTGTAGACTGTGAGTGATATTAAGTGAGAGATGCTTGAGGTTTTAGGAGTGTGTTGTCTGTGATAGTGAAGTGAAAGCTGCTTCTGATGTAGGGCTGGAGATCATCCCCAATGCCGCAAGTAGTTTTAAAACAGCTAAAATAGTAGGGCATTCTTTGAGAGTGTTCGGAGACCATGGACTTAAAAATTAGTTTTTTGTTTAAGCAGAGGCTTTTAATGTTAACGATTTCCATATATTGTCAGGATCTATTTTAGGATCAGAAGGACTGATTTGGAAATAGTTTGGGTTTCACTCTTTTCCTTCTATTCTCACCCCTCTATTAGCAAATAGTATAAATGTCACCCAAATAATATAAACAAGACATGTACAGTGGTTTTGGTTGCTAGCATAAACAAGATATCTAACAATAGGCAAAACGTTGATTTTCTAACGTGATAGTAGAACTAAAGACAGAGTTAAGTCAGTAGAGATGGTTCTGCTAAAGTCCACAGCCTAAAAGCAAGACTCTACTAGTTGATAGTTTGCTTCTGTTGCTAGCTCTTAGCAAGGGTACTGGCTCAGAAGCCAATCCTTGGTGATTATATGGTGACTATGGGCAACCACTGAACTCTAAGTAACAGTCTTGACTTCCTGTTTGACTGCTCTTAGAAGAAGGTGGTGCCTATCTTCATGTATCAGCCTGGGTCAATGGAATGGAAGATGCTTAGATAAAGGAGCTCATAGCCAAAGGATGTCATGCACAACACTATTTCTCACCTAATCTCTGTCTTCATCCTGTTACTGTTTTTGTCAGATATTCCTGTACCAAAAAGACTGTGGCAAAGAAAGTGCAGATGTATGGTCCTAAACAAATCCATGGATTTCTGATGGTCTTAATGCCAAAGAAAATATGGAATCTAAACCCCATGCTGGGGTTGAGCAACCTCACAACCTCAGTAACTTCATACTCTTGAGTTCTTTTGAATGGTCTATCTTTAATATCCCCTCACATTCCTATCCACAGGAGACTGGATTTGCTTTCTGGATCTTCTAGATCCTTGCATGCACATTACTATCTGGGAACAGTCAGTCGTATGTCCACAGTTTTTTAATAGGAGCAAGTCACTACCATTTCAAAACTTTGTCCTTTTACCTTGCTTCTGCCCCAAGAGTGTTCACAAAGTCCTTTACAGCAGTATGCTCCTCCTGTTTCTACAAGAAACTTAATTATTTCTATGTTTAGATGACCGTCTGATTATCTACTAGTTGCTGACAGCAAGGACAATCTCATCTTGTGCAAGGAGACGCTGCTCCAAACCTGTCGGTCCTTAGGAATCACTGTCATCTTGCAGTCTCAGCTAACCCCAGACCGACTTGTGATGTTCATAGCTTGTTATCAGGATATGCTGTATTTTTTTATTTTTTGGAAATTATAAGGACAATAATTGCAGTCTTCATTATAGTGAGACTGAAAGTGTGAATTTGGAGAATGTAGGGTGACAGTACCTTGGAGCATTCATCATACTCCAAGATATAACAGTTTTAGAGCTAGTAAGTAGCAGGGCTGTGATGGATACAACTCTCTACCACCTTCAATAAAATATTATAGCTTTACAGTGAGTTTCAAGATTCATTGAATTTGTTTTATAATTGCACTTTTTTTCCAAAAAGTTGCAGAGACCCACAATTCTAGATCTTGCATCGCTGATAGGGAATTGTGTTGGGAGTTTTAATCATTAGAATGAATCGTAGGCACCCTGCCCACAGTTCTGCTTATTTTCTCCTGTCAGTTTCATACAAGTGAATATTTTCCTTTGAAGACTTCTGGCAACATCAGTTCTGGTGGGCCCTCCTGTGCGGAAATATGAGAGTTTTTATTGGATATCAAGGTTCTTAGCGTACCGAGACTGATCCCTTAAAGGCATGGGTGAAGATTGATATTTCTTGCAAAAAGCAAATAAACCAGTATATGACTGCAATCAGTCTAACAACTAATTTTTTTGTGTGTTTTTTTCTCTTTCAGATCCACACTTCAGATGCTTCCATTGTTTGGTGGTGGTGTTGGAGGTGGTGAGGGCACTGACAGGGCTGCATAGCTTATAAAAGATGTGGTCCAGGCAGGAACTGAAGTTCCCTTTACTGCAGAATGACAGCAGTGCTTTTTTTCAAGTTGTACAACAGTGAATTCCACAAGACCACATTTCTATTCAGTCAGACTGGATGGCAGTTGTGGGATACAGTAGCATACAAGGAAGAACTATTTTGTATCCCTTCTGCAGGGAAGCTATGACAAGTCCATAAGTGTGCCTTTAAGACTAACAGATCTTTTGTCTGTGGTGCATATTCTAGATGAATCTGACTGTCTGGTGGACAGAAAAATAAGAAGAATACATCCTGATGTCTTATAAGTGGATCCTAAGTGCTCAACAGCCAAGATTATTGTGGGCTTGTCCCATTTGTGATGTTTTAGTCTCCCTATCAATACCATGCATAAGATATATTTTTCTGTGATATCTCCTCCCAATGGCAAGCATGCAAATGTGTTAATACTGGACTAAAGATTCACACCATGTTTTCCCCATTCAGAAGGCCAAGGAGTCAAAGGTGGCAATGATTCGGGCAGCTTATTACTGACTACTCAGATCTAGTTTCCAATTCTATAGTTTCTTGAGGTATCCATACACTTAGACTTCCTTCCTTATTGCAGATTTCACACCTCCTCAGAAAAAGCAGATCCAGATTGCTATTTTCTTAGTCTGACATCTTGGCTCCACCAGGTTTCCTGATCTTTATAATCAAGTGGTTTACATAATTTCCTTTTCTCAGCATTACTCTGTTTAGAAGACATAAGGGGACAAATGAAAAAAATATTTTCATTTTGGATTTCATTTGAGGACATCAACCCCATTTTCTTTGATGTCATAATAGATCTGTCAGAACTTGATACTGATCTTAGCTAGTCTTTCATCAATAACAATTCATCTGCCAATTCTAACTTCCACATAGGGTAGCATTCCCAACACTTGGTAACTCTAAGGGTGGGTAAGGCCTTCCTGTAAGGCACATTTCATCTTCATCCTCTGGCTAGAGACTCAGTTCCCTTTTGGAGTATATACTTTATGTTGGACAGCCTTGCTATAGCTGTCTTTGGAATTAGCAGATTACATAGGAGTGGCTCGATATTCCTTAACCTGAAGGACTAGTGCAACTGGCATTAGTATCACTCAGCACTCCAAACTTTCCAAGTTTGTCAACAGCCTTCCTTCTAGTCCAATAATGCACTTCTCTGTCCTCTTTTCTCTCAGTCTTTGTTGCCAAGCTAAGGCTAAGACATTGCTCTTGTTTACTAACCCAGGTTGCAGATTTATCATGCTAACGAGTTGTGAGAGTTTGATATGTTTTTTCTCCAGTTTGCTGTTTATCCTTCTGATTGTCTGCCTTGTTTTCTTTCTGGCATCCTTGCTTTTCTTTCTGTAATTATGTAGACTCTTTTTGTTTCTTTCTTTCTTTCCTGGTCCTATGCTCAAACAGAATTTGCCTTTCCTCTTATCTTCCTTTCCTTTCTTCTCATTGCATTGTAGTAGAAAGTTGTGGTGTTATGCCTTCTACCTACCAGTCATTTTCTAGGCTTGTGGGTGTTTTCTATTGATAGAAACATTTCTCTTTGTGCTACTATTATTCCCACCACTGTGGTTGTTGATATTTCCTTAATGTTAGTTATATTGCATAGACACTGTGGGTTTTGTAGCTCCCCTTCAGGGTGCTTTAATTGTACCAGTTGGTATTTAGGTAGTGGCTATTTAAAGAAATCACATATTTATTATTACATTGTTGCCTGTGTGAGGAAAAGACCACCACACGGCTGGTGGATTCAGTGACTCTTTTATGTGGGAGTGGGACATAACACTGAAGTGTCACATTTGATGATAATTTAGTTCAGCCAATATTAGGAACAGGAAGAAGAGGATTCACTGTCATGTAATACAAACAGGCCTGGCTCCATCCAAATCCACTTTACAGTCAACAGAGTTGATGCCAGCAATAGACAATTCAGCACTGAGATGATCTTACTTTTTTCACTATTATCTCCCATGCAGTTAAACATAAGTGGACCCTGTTGCTTCTCCTCATTTGTAGGGTATGCCTACCCCTCTTGGCTTCTTACTGATTTACTCTGATTTGGGTCAGAGCTGATGAGGAGATTGATGAATCCTGGAGCCATGTCATATTGCTGCATTGTTTTTTTCTACTTCTCCACTATTTCACATTTTTCCTACACACTCAATTATATACTAGAAAAGGGTATGTAACTAGGACATGCTGTCATATTATCCTGTCTACATGATAACTCAGCCAATACTCTTCATTCTTCACTTCAGTACAACAACCCCCTGGGTCCACAGCCTCCACCATTGATCAAATGTGAGGAACACCCAGAAATGCCGCATTGGACATGCCAACAACACAGACTGCTGAACCGCTAATCAAGCTTACATCATTTGGACTGTTGACAGGTTTTTCTCTCTCTCTGCCATGATGCTGGTTACTGCGGTCTTCTTACTTCATATCTAGATGTTCAAATTCTCCCTTTAAAAAGTTGCCCCAGTTTATTAAAAAGAGGGAAGCCATTTGACCATGAAGTTCCCTTTCAAGCAGGTGCATATTATGGTGGTACAGAACAGTATTCTTACTTCCCCAGCCTTTCACATGGCTGCATCTCAAGAGTATTTCACAGGTAGAGTTTTCTGTTTTGATTTCAGCTCTGTCTCTGATGTAGCTGGTTTTGTATCAAGAAGTATGAGGTATTGCATTATCCTCAATGCCATGAACTCCAGCACTGTGACATGCCCCCACTGCCCTGGTCATGAATTTGGACTGTTGGAAGTTGCTGGAGATAGTGTTGATGGCACAGCGGAAGGTGGCTAGGCACCATATTTCATCAGGATTTCAGGCCTGAGTTAGGCATACCTGACTTCCTCATCAACCTAGTGGATTTTGTTGGTCTTTTGATGGTTCCATCACTGTCAGTCCGTACTCACTGAAAAACCAGCATTGACAGGTGGCTTGCCAATGTAAATCAGTCCCTTTCTATTGGTTCCCACACCACTGGTATATCTTCCTGTGCTAACTGGGCTGGGTTGATGATAGTGTCTGCATTGACTTCTGTGGAAGCTTTGTCAAGGCAGACACCTTCAGCCTTGACTGTAATGTTATCCCTTTCCTTTCCTGTTGGAATGTCGGTGACAATTGTTAATATGAATCATACCTTGAGCTAGTGGGTATCTGCATTTCTTTATGTTTTTACAGTTCCAAAGATTGTTTTTGGGTTAATTTGTTAATATGTTCCCTTTGATTTTGATCCTGGTTTTGGCACTTTAAGTAGCGGGTGGATTTCATATCTCAGAGGTGATGCTAATGTAAACTCTGTCCTTGGCACATAGCCAAGAGTTTGTGATTTGGTATCCTCCCTCGGCCTTTTCTCCTTTGATACAAGATCTTTCTTTTGTCCCAGTGTATTCTGCTGGCATATCAATCCCTAACAGCAGGATGCCATGACTTAGGTCATCTACAAAGTCCATTCTGCAATTTTGGTGCACTAGAAGTCTTCCTCTGTCACTACCCCCATATACACAGATGGGCCTCCTGTTAGAAGAAGTATATTGATTCCTCCGTTGGAGTTTCCTACTTCTGATAATGTATGTAGGCAAGGAAGACTGACTGTTCATCTTCTCCCCAGATATTGAGAGACAGTAGAGATAAGGCAAATTTGGGGAAGGCCTGCACTCTTCATATTCTCCTTGCAGTAGGCTCTGCATACAGCATTTAGGTCCATCAGTCAAGTTTTCTGGGAGATCTCACTTATTTTGAATATCATCCAGGTGGCTACTCTGGTGGTATAGACCTCTCTGGATACAGTGGCTACAATCCCCAAACATGCTAATAAAGAGCTACCCTATCCTAGGAACTGTGGTTTGTGTTCAGAGACTCCTAAGTGTGATACTTTGGTTTCTACGGTGGTTCTAAAAAAAGAAGACCCTTACCTTCCGGAGCTTTGCATTTGACCTGCCTGGCAAAGAATCTAGAGGTTATGAATATTTACAGCAATGTGTGTATGTGTCTTCAGCCTTCTCTCTACTATGATAGCACTATCTTATTTGGGCCACATGGTGGAGTTCTCCAGAGACATGGTGGGTTAGATGACCTCCATTATGCAGTAGTTGCCAGATGAACTTCAAAGAACAGTTTCTGTCCCATTCTGCCACTGTATGTTCTATGGCCAATCTTACCATACAGGTGAGTTTCAAAGCAATCAAACTTTCAGCCAGCACTGTTGCTTCAGGCATCATCATCCACTCCATGCATGGCTTAGGCTTACCAACTTCATTGAGGATACAACGTTGCCTTTTATAAATGTTCAGTACGATGAGCAGGAAGTCTTAAGTTACATACAGAAGATGGAGCAGGAATGGAAGAATTTGACAGAAGGATTTTAGTTTTCCTCATTGTAACATTCCTTATCTGACTCACCAAAATCACTGGTGGGTACGTTTTCACTGGGGACAGTATCAGAATACATCCAAGCTTGTTAAGGGACCCTTTTACCAAGGTTCCTTCAGACAGGTTGCAATACCAAAAGTGGAGTTTCTCAGCAGTCATTGGGTAGGCAAATTCCTCCAACAATGGCATCAGCAACTGCCTGAGGACTTGCTTGACTGCTCACCTTTGGGAGCATTTGGAGGTTGATTGTCCCTTCACCTGTTGGCATGGCAGGTCATTACTGTGGGCTGGTTAGTGAGAACCAAAGGGTTACAGGGTTCCCTTTCTTCCACACCCAGCATTCCCTTCACACCCCAACTGTTGTCTACCCTATCAGTGATCAGCAGCAAAACTAGGCTCTTCATATCTTGAGAAAAAGATACCCTGAAGAGTTAGGAGGTCCCACTGTATCACTAATGGTCCAGATATTATTCCAGCTTTTTTATAGTACCTGGAAAAAAAAAACAAGGAGCTGAGAGGCATGCTAGACCTAAGAGGCCTAAACCTATTTATCCTGAAAAGATACCTTCAGGATGTCCTTGGTGTAAATACTTCTTCCTTGTTGAGTAGATGATTGGATGCGCTATTTAGACCTTTAATATGTATATTTGCATGTGAAAATTGACAAGTGGTCCAGGAGGTAATTGTACTTTATAGTTAGAAACAATCAGTTTGCTCCCATTTGACCTAACTTCAGTCTCGAGTATTTACTAAATGCATGATCATGCTGGTGGTGGTTTAGATACTCCTGCAGGGAGCCAAGGTATGTCCTTAACTGGATGACTAGCTCTTTGCTGTTGCATTATGAGACCATTTATGATGAGGGAGTCTCTGATGAGTCTGGTCAGTGGACATTATAACTAATGTAGTCAAGTCCAGGCTGCAGCCACTTAAATAACTTAGCTAATATGCTTCAGTCTTGACAGTCCAGGTAAGACAGCACTTAGGTTTTGATGTCCAAAGTCTCTTTTCTTATCAGCTCTTCAGTGGCCGTGGCCTTTCTATATTTAAATGTTCTGGGTCTGATGGCAACAGCCATCCATATGGTACCTCTAGCAAGACAACACATATTAGTTCTTCAGTGGTCCCTGGTGGCGCAGTGGTCATGGACGGCATACCCATTGAAATATAAGTTGAAAGTGATATCTGTTATGGTGGATGCATGTCAGCAGTCTTCTCTTGGGCTGTCCATCCATGTACTTGGTGACAGTGACCAGTTGATGCATCAGCCTTGAGGTGGAAGGGAATGGCAGCCAACTGATGGTTCAAGGTGTCTGGCTATTGGGAAAATCTCTCATGTCACATCAGCATATTAGAGGTGACAACAGTTCTCTTGTCCTTCAGACCTTCCATGACTTACTTCTGTTCCCTGTCTTTGGTCATTCTAATCATCATACAGCTGGATGGCATGGCATCTTTATGGTATATAAATAAAAAAGGCTAACATGATCCTATCCCTTGTGCTAGGAAGCTATGAGAGTGCAACTTCCAGGTATTGTTTCCTAGTGGCAGATCATATCCCAGGGTGGTCCAGTTCATTGGTTTAAACGCCTGCATTTGCGCTTGTTTCCTACCTTTCCTGTAACTAGTCCAGTCCAGATACAGATTTGCTGTATCCAGGACTGTATGTAAGCTTCTGAGCCCCCCAAGCCTTTCTGTGTTGGGGGGAAGCCTTCTAGCTTGTCAGTGGGAGTGGTAAGCACTCACTAGGTAGCCCATCTACCACAAGAGGAGTGATTTCTGGTCCAGAAATTGTAGTTTATTGGGTGTTTGGTTAGTTTTTTCCATCTCTTTCAATTTCCTGGTTTAAAAGCCCACATTTGCGCTTTTCCCGCCTTTCCTGTAACTAGTCTAGTCCAGATACAGATTTGGTGTATCCAGGACTATTTGTAAGCTTCAGAGCGGTGCCAAAGTCTGCTCTTCAATTTTTCCCTTAGATCTGTTAGCTCTCTCCTCTCCTGCATTTCTATTAGCTTAGCACTTTACCATACTTCTTGTAGCAATTATTGTAGCACACAAAATGCTACCAGCACTAAATGTTCCACAAGGAAACAGCTCCAATAGTTATTAATTCCCACTCCTGCAGGCATGTCTAAAGGTCAGTTCCCTGTGATTTCTCCTATTAACCTTGTGAACTCGAGCATCCTCGGGCAATGTAGCAACTGTCTTATGTACACTGACAACCCTCTCTTCTTACCTCCCAACACTCAGACTTGCAAGAGCTGCACTTATATATCCAGACTGGAAGCCAAGCACTCTCCAGCCAAGACTGGAATAGCTGGTCAAGAGGAGAAGGTCAACACACACCACACCACATGGAACACATAGCCCACCTGAACACAGACAGCACTGCCTTCACATAAAAACACAAACCACACACCCACCTTCACGGAGGCTTTCAATAAAAATTTACCCAAACAGCAGAGACATCCAAGGTAGAAAAGCACTCAACCACCACAACACAACACTAATCATGAGACTCATAACTCTCCTAAACAGTGTGCCACTCAACCAAAGCCCCTAAGGCAAAACAGCTTACCCAACACACTAGTCATAGGTGACTCGATAGTGAGGCACACTGATTTTCCACTCACTAGGTTGAATAAGGAGAAAGTAACAGCTGCCTGTCAGGCGCCAGGATCCACCACATAACACGCACTCAGGTCCCTCAACAACAGGTACGAATATGACTCTGTCATTGTACATGTGGGTGTGAATGACCTGTGACGTACCTGCCTGGACTACATGAAAAGAGACATGGAGGAGCTCTTTGATTATGTAGACTAGGCAGGTATGACCCTAGCCCTGAGCAGCATTCTACCATCACCCAGAATGATACCACAGTACAAGCAGAAAAATGATTGATTTCAACAATTGGCTAAGTTTCTGGTGTCATTCTAAGGGGATCCTGTATCTGTCTGCCTGGGATGACATGATTGGCAGACCTCAATGCTTTGCCAGAGATGGCCTGCATCTGTCACCCCTGGGCTTCTTGCCACCCCTATAGTGCCTTTTTTAGGTGGTGTTCCAAAGACCAAATTACTACCATAACAGCTACAAACAAATGCAATCTGAGGGTCATGTTGCTCAACGCTAGAAGTCTAAATCTCAAAATGCACTCGCTCATAGCACACCTTAAAATGGAGAACATTGACATTTGTGCTGTAACATAGACCTGGTTCAAGGCATCAGAAAGCCCCCCTGCACTACCAGGCTATAATTAATTCCGCACCTTTTGGCCTCAGAACTTGGACAGAAGCTCCAAAGGTGGTGGTGTTTCCATATTCATAAAGGATGCACACACTGCCAGACTGGTAGCCCAACATAATGCATCTGAGATACTTAAGGTGCAGCTAACGCTGGGTAAGACAGCAATTCAGGTTGTAGCCTGCTATAGGTCCCCAACACTCACACTCCATGTTCCTAAGCTCCCTGGAGAATATTAGGGTCCAACCTAACCTCTCATACTGGGCAACTTCAACTACTCCTCCATTAACTGGGAAAACTACTCATGCACACATACACCAGCCCAACACTTCCTGGAATTCATTAATTCCAGTGCCCTGGACCAGTTCATTCTTTCCTCCACTAGAGGTAGCAACATCCTTGACCTGGTCATTACTAACATGGGGGACCGTTGCTCTACACCAGTAGTCAACTCCTCCCTGGTTAGATCTGACCACAAACTAATCACCTTGGAAATTCACCCCCCCCCCCACAAAGGTAACCACCATGAAAAACCTCTCCAAAGCTGACTTTGGGCTCCTAAAAACAGAGGTGGCTAACAAACTTCTCCAAAGCTAACTTTGGGCTCCTAAAAACAGAGGTGGCTAACTTCACGGCACCCCATGCAAATGGAGAATAGTTGCATAACCGCTGAATCATACATCAGTGCACTGTATGAACACATACACAAATGCATGGATCTTGCCATACCCAATAGAACCAAGATGCTCTCCTCAAAAAAAAAGGAAGCCAATCTGGTGGTCCCCTGCCATAAACAAACTCTACAACAGAAGGAAGAAACTGATGCTGAATAAGGTGAACTCTCAAAGCTGGAAAAACTCCCTTATCAGCCTCAACAAAAGGTTGAGATCCCTCATCAAATCCTCTAAAGCTAGCTATGAAAACAGAATTGCAGCAGGTAGTAAAGACAACAACAAGGCTTTCTATAATTATGTAAAGAATCTCCACGACAATACCCAGACTTGCTCTGAGCTACTGCACAATGGTACCTCTTATACCGAGCCAACAGATATTGCCAGTATACTGGCCGACAGATTCATTGCCAACTTTACCTCTCCCCCCCACAAAGGGCCAATCACAATACCAGTAGATTGCCAGGCACCCAGTATTACTGCTGCACAGGTTAAAACAGCACTGTCCCAAGGCCAAGAATACAGCTTCTATGGGACCTGAAAATATCCCTGGCTGTGTTCTACATGAACTACAGAGTGAACTGGCACCTCACCTGTGTGCCCTGTTCAATCACAGCCTCACCTCAGGCTTTGTCCCTACTGAATGGTGCACTGCTACAGTCATCCCTCTCCACAAAGGAGGAGCGACTACAGACCCTGGGAACTATCGCCCCATTAGCCTGACGAGTCTGATATGCAAAGGTATGGAACGCATCATCATGGACCTAATAAACAAGGATATAGGGAATCTCCAAACTCTGGATCCTACACAATTTGGTTTTGTGAAGGATAGATCATGCCTGCTCAACTTGGTTGACTTCTTTGAGTCAGTCACTAGAGCTGTGGATGAAGGCAAGGTGGTTCATGCAACCTACCTTGATCTGGCCAAGGCCTTTGATACCATTCCCCACTCAGAAATCATAGGAAAAACTCACTAAGCTAGGCATCAACTCCTATATCACTATGTGGGTTGCAAGCTGGCTCACACATAAAACCTACAGTGTGAAAGTAGCTTACTCCATGTCAGTCTGATGACCAGTCACGAGTGGAGTTCCTCAGGGTTTGATCCTGGTTCCTCTCCTGTTTGGTATCTACTTCTCTGAAGTCCAGGACAACATGAAGGGACTCTGGCTGACAAAGTTCATAGACAATTGCAAGTTCGGAGTTATTATTAACCCCCCAAGTGATGCTGACATCCTACAGAAAGGCCTCACTGAGATCAATGACTAGTATCAGAACCATGGCCTTAAGCTCAATGCCAAAAAATGTGTCATCATCCCCTTTGGAAAAAACCTGGTTCCCATGAATTACCACATCGATGGTAGTCCACTGAACATAGAATGAATTATAAGAAATCTGGGAACACAGGTTGACAGCAGCCTCTCTTTTGACCACCACATTGCCACTGTGGTCAGAAAGTCCTTCTGTGTGGCTCATCTCATTACTAAGAGTTTTGCATCCAGGAAGAAAGAAGTCATTGTCTCCCTCTACTCTTCCCTCATTAGGCCAATCATTGAGTACAATGCCCCATTTGGAATATACCTCACTAGACACCTGCAACAACTGGAGAGGCCACAAAAGTACCTAATAAAGACGATTCTAGGCCTTAAACACTTGTCCTATATGGACAGATTAAAAAAACTCCAGCTATTCTCTGTCTCATATCTCCCGCTTAGAGGCGATCTCTGCTTGACTTACAAAGCCATGTCTGACCCAGCTCTGTTAGAAATGCTACATCTGAGGAAATCCCAATCCCTCCGCACCACACACTCCAGAGACCTCAACCTCATTACCACAATCAACAGAACATGCTGGAGGGACAGGTTCATAACCCAGAGACTGCCCATGGTATGGAATAGACTTCCCATGCATGTCAAACAGAGCACCTCACTGGCCCTCTTCAAGATAAATCTTGATGAGTGGATGGGAAATAGAAAATTCACCCCGGGGATCACTCCAGTGGCTCTACTCGACAGAGGCACTAGGAACTAAGGTCAGGTGGCACAATGCCAAGGTAATCCTATGGGCTAGGCTTGTAAAGGATCCAGGGCCATTAGTCTAGTACACACCTATGAACAAACTGAGCAGGTGTTTGCTCAATCCTCATGAGTGGTCCCTCAACTCCTTAATAGTGATAATATATTAAATGTATTTGAGAGTTAAATTCAGAGCCTGAAATACGCTACTCATAAATCTGCATCTGTTTAGCCCAGGATCGTATACCATGTAATCAAACCAGTTGTCTGATTCTTAAATACCAAAAGAGTTCCTCATATGAAAAGGCAAAGCATTCCACAACCTTTCTGCCATAAAGTAGAAAAAGGAATTCTAAAAATTTGATTTACATGAAGGAAGAGACAAATAAAGTATCGTTTCTTGTGCCTAACATGTTTGATGTGAAAGATGACACAACAAAAACATCATTTTAGGTACTTATATATCAATATAATATAGCCTGTCATCAGTCTATACCCAAAGGCATAAATGGATAGGCACTTCAATGTATACTTATGACAAGTGCTTGACAAATGTAATTTGCCTCAAAAGCATCTCTGCACCCTCTCCATCCTTTTAATTGAAAGCTATTGTAAATGAAGAAGGACCCCCAATACTCTAGCAGTGGTCTTATAAGTAGGAATCAAAATCCTACTTGTGTTACTGGAGATGCATCTAAGCGCATTTGTAATTGTGCCATATGATTTTGTTATTGCATAGTTTAAATGTTTTTCAAAAGATAATACTTTATTGGTATACCCAAATTCCTGGTGCATCCTGCCAGTGTTAAAATATTGTCATTCAAAGCATACGGACATCCATGGCTATTTAGACCAAAATGTAAGACTGTGAATGTCTTGGTATTAAACAGCAAACTGACCATGCTATTAATAAATCAATGAATTTTAGAATGAGATTCTGGTCAGAAATGTTAGTGTCAATGCCTCTAATTTTAGTGTTGTCTACAAAGTTACTCAACCATGAGTTTTATAACACTGGCATCTGTTGTTATTATTATTTTATTTATTTATTTTTGTAGCACTGGCATTCTTGAAATGAATAATGAGAGCAACAGTGGACCCAACACAGATTCCTGGCAGACTCCCACACCTATTTCTCTTGATATCTGAGAATTTGTTTTGTAGACCATACAACAACTTTCTTGCAACCAGCATATACCTCATCTGACAATATAAGATTTAACATTCTGCTTATTTGATGCCCTAGTAATCTCCCTATGTGGAACGGTGTTGAAGGCCTTAGAAAATTAAATATATTACATTTGCATAAAATCTACATATAGGGCAGAAATTATATTAAGATAAAAACTAATCAAATTTGTCAAACAAAAACACACCAGCAAATGTCTCTGTTGATAGATGTCCATACCCAGGGGTGTTTCTGATGCAGGCAAATAAGCTATTAATTTTCAAAACACCTTTCCAGTATATCAGGCACTTTCCACTTATTCCACTGTTGACATTTTATTTCAGTGAAAGTATTATCAAAGTGATTATCCTCAAATATATTAACTAGTATTACATGCTCACTTATTATGCCATCTGGGAAGTTGATGCCAATATTTCATACCTCACACTTCCCTTAAGGCCTCATATGTTTTAACAGAGCCTTGTTGTTAATGTATGAGTTGGTAGCAAGTTGCTGTTTGTAAAAACATTTAGACTTCCCAACACTTGTCTTAAAAAAAATCTATTTCCTGTCTTGTAATTAAGATGGTTTTCAGTGTCAGGAAATTTCTTATATTTTAAGCTGAGGCAATAATTACATTATCATTTTGAGTCTCGACTTTTGTACAAGCTAGCATTGATTTGATCTGCTATCAAAATCCATCTGATATATCTTTGACACTCTAGTGCTTCCATTTCCATCCACGATTTCCTGAATTGTCCGAGCTCCAAGTTTTTCCACTGCAGTTAATTACAACTGTTGATGTTAAACTAGAATTACCATAACTACTCATAATAACATAAAAAAAAATTGGAATATATACATATACCCCCCAAACCTGATGCCAGAGGCATATTGACACAGTCTTTTAATCTCATTGAAAGTTATACATCCATAACTACTTTATATACCTAACTGACAGTGTCCCTCAAGATACTCAGACTTTGGAAGCCACTTTTTACATGCTTGTTCTTTCTCCAAACATGCTCAGCCATACCCTTATTTCTTCCATCACAGTTACTACTTTATTGACTTTCAGGCAAATAGTGGATTTCAACCTTTTTGTTATAGCTTTCTTTGCAGCTACTGCAATTGACAGCAATAACTGCAGCTACTCCTTCCTTACTTCCTCCTCTAGACCTACTCCTAACAGTATTAGTTCTTCAGAAAAACTTATCTTGTTTTACTTTACTGGCCTTCCAACCTTGGAGTAGCAGTCTTTGCCAAAAATATGGTCCCAATATCTTCTTTTCAGTCTTAAACAGCTTCTAAAATCTTTACCTGGGGGCATTCTATTTGCTGGAGTATGGAAGTATTTGTGCAGGCATTTCTTGGCAAATATCCTGAACTTCCTTAACTGGATGGCCTTCCTATGTAATCTGCAGACCCCCCCCCCCATATGTTGATGGCTAATTTATTTCCTAGCAGCAATGCCCACTCTTGTTTTAATCTATTCACTTCATCTGCTTGTATCTCTGATAGAATCTTGGATATTAGTCTCTTTTCCACACTCCCCTCCTACCTCATTTCCATGACCTACCTCACAAGCCTAGGCCACCTTTTTTGCTCATTTTCTTTTGCCATGACAATCTTGCCAAATCTGCTTCCCATGGATTAAATCTGTTCTAGAAGGCTCATATATTTCCCCATTGATCAACTGATCCCAGTATTTAACTTCTGTTGTTAACCATAACAACCTCCTTGAGGCTAATTTCTCATCTAGATCTTGTAACCAGCATTCAGTGCATAGAATTCCGTTTCTCCATTCTTGTTAGACCCTTGCCTGAAACAGCCGCCTAATATCTTGGCTAAATACATCTTTTAAAGGGGAACTGTTACTTGTACTGGTCATGTCACAGATGGCTTCATAAATATCAGTATTGGTCAACTAAATATTCCTTTTCAGTGTTAACTTTTTCCACATCATACTGTAAGTGGGATGCTGAAGCCTGTCCAGAAAAGCCAACTACATTGGTCTGATGTATTATCTTATATCCTCAGTTACCTTTGGGAAGAATAAGTCTGTCCCATATCACCCGGGGAGGGGAGTCACCAAGCCAGACAAAATCCCTAATATAGTTTCTTGTTTTCCTTTCTTCCATAAAACTTAATGAGAGACAAAAAGACTGTCATTGGTACAGTGGGCATGGCGTCAGGTGCCATTGTAAGACCTGCACCCTTTGTTCCAAATGCAGACCTAACAATTTCTAACGTTGCAAATTTTATGTAACTTCCTAGTCAATTTCTCAAATATAGCCTTCCAAGAATTTTGATAAGTTTACTTCAACCATATGCCCAGATCTGTAACCCCTGCCCCCTTCCCTTTCTCCATCCCTTGTACTAGGGCTCCCTGTCTGTTTTGGATGTTTGTTCCCATAAGTTTAGTTTTAGCATCATTAACTTTAGATCCTGAAAGATCAAACTTCTTAGCTGGAAGTATTGACCTGCACATACATCAGATTAGGAAGTAACCTTTGAATGGGCTAATTGAGTTTAATCCCAGCTTTTGTGGTGGTTCCATGACAAAGGATGCATGCCTCAAAGGGATCATAACTTTTTCGAAGTAGTAATACCTACTATGTAGGTCACATAATAAATGCTGTAAGGACCAGTTTCATGGAGGCAATCATGTAATGACTACAGATACCCATCCTTTTCCATTTGTTTGGAGAAAGAAAACTCATGGGCTGGATGACCATGGATTTTCCACTGTCTCCCCTCATATCTATTGAAGTGGTGGTCTATAGGTGGATGGTAAATTTTATTCAGTCATAGGTGCCTAGCATACATGTTATCCAGTCAAGAAGCTGAAAACAAGACAGCATATGGATGTCAGAGCTCTGATACATACTGTTTGCTGCCAGCAGAGTAGGAATTATCTTTGCTGGAAGTTTGTGAGTTTTTAGGAGAGTCTTCCTAGTGGATTGTCATTCATCACACTGAAGATCTATGATAGTGATGTATGGTAGATCAGTCTGACAAGTAAAATCATCCAGGGAAAATTATAGGACTTTTTTTCCTACAGCCATTGCTGTAAATTGGAGGGCCTTATGATTGCTACTATCAGAATATCCTGCTCTTCCCTCATGGAAAAGACTGCTCAGGACTGTAGGAGAAACCATGATCACTGACCGACCTGCAGTTTGAGAGTCAGTAAATGGCAAGTGTAATCACTGTGCTTTGAAGGTAGCAGTTACACCAGAAACTAAAAACAACAGATTCCAAGATGGTGGCAGTAGTGCAAGCAGCTAAAAATCAGAGCTCTGGGAAGAGAACTGTTTAAAACAACAAAAGCCTGCAAATGGCTATAAAATTGTTAATAGAAATTGGTAGCAGGGGTATGACTAAAATGATCAAAATATCCAAATGTCAATATTGCTAATGTCAACAACAAAAAGTCAGTAACGTAAATGTTGGCAGTTGACACACCACTATGCATACACTGAGGAATATCCTCAGACCATACAAACAAATTAAAAAAAAATACAAAAACATTGTTTTTGGGGGCGGGGAAGCAAGCTCCCAGATCACAAATCCCTGCAGAAGAGGCATATTCCCGAATCCGTAGGATCATTGATATTGCCCACCTGTTGAACATCTGTTTTGTTCGACCGAAGTGTGTTGACCTGGGAAAGTTTTGATCATTTTATCTGCTTCTGGTAGCTGAAGTGTCTATGACATCCAAAAACCCAACAAAAAGAGTAGAAGTGAAGTAAAAGGAAGAGCAACTGTGAAAACGCAAAAGCAGACTGAAATCAATGAATTGGAGCAGAGCTGGGAAAAACAGATGGTAGTGGAAGTGGTAGGAGAAAATGCTTCATTGAAAGACAGAAAGCTTGACCAAAAGCACTATAAGATTTTCAAGATAAGTGGTTTCCAGTTGGAATATATAGAGAAAACTAACAGACTGCTGTAGAAAAATAGAAGGTGTTTTAACTAGACATTCAGAGGAAATGACTGGTATGCAAACTGATGAAAAGGAGATGAAAGAAAAAAATGGAGGAACAATAAGTAAAATATGAGAAAATAGCACTGAAACTGTCTGAACTTGAGAATAGTTTATATAGAGACTACTTGAGATTTGCAACAGTACCTGAACAAGGTGAATGGAAGGATTGTAAAGAATTTATGAGAAAATGCCTCAGTACATAGACTGAACTTTCTGTTGTTGATATTAAAGTAGCATTAGAACAGATAGAGTAAATATTCTCAATATGATGCTGAAAAAGCAGACAAGATTTATACTGATTAAACTGCAGACATACAGCCAAAGAAGAAAATGATTTCTATTTTATAGAAAAAGTGAACAATCTTAAAGGCTGGAGACAAAACCTTTTATGTGGATAATGACTTTTCATTACAAACATGAACCAAAAGATATGCATTTTTCCTGTAATAATCTGCAGAGAAATGAAACTTTTCTTCATGGTATTGTATCCTGCATTGTTTTGAGTTTGCTATCCACTTTGATTAAAAATCTACACAGACCCTCACCCAGCACAAGAAATGGCAAAGAGAAAAGATTATTTGGATGTTGCAGAAGATAGTTTGGGAACAAGCAACCAGTCAACAGGTGAAAAAGGAAGGAAATTATGGATGCTTCAAGGGAGTGATTTCTTGCAAAGCCCTCTCCTGTTTTCTAAAATAAAATGATGGATAAAACAAATGAGATGAAAGTTTTCAAAATAAGTAGGATATTCTCTTAAAAAAATTATACACTAGAAACTTTGAACCAGTACAGTACTTAAAAAAGTTAAATGTTTATATGGAAAATTATATGATGTAATTAAAATGTGAGTTGTATTCTGAATGGTACATTGCATCAATTGAAATCAGTAAGTAACAGACATGAAATAACTATTTAATTAGTATAGGTGTAATACTATAGGTATTATATATCTCAGATTTTACTTAAAAATGAAAGTCTGTATCTAACTGAATTTGGGAAGTATACTGCATGCTGTTTAACGAAAGTCCTCATTTTTAAACTGAAAATTATACTGTTACTTTAATAAAGGTCTGTGATACTGGGGGAAGGCAAACAAAAAAAATACATAAATGATGAAAAAGGGAATATATATGGATGGAAACCAATAGGCAATATTGTATACCTTTCTGATAATACATGCACTAGGTTATAGAACTCGTACAAAGTCAATGAGACAAATATATTGACAGAAATTAGGTTAGATAGCAAGATTCACAAAAAATAATGCTCCAGAAAAAAACAACTGAAAAAATTTGTTTAAACACAGGTAATTGGCATAATTAAAATGTAAAAGATACACACTCTGGAAGATATTTCAAAACCATTGACATTCGTAACTGCTTGTGAGAAAATAACTTCTTTATTTCATTTTTTGTTTGATTAAACTCATGCTTGTTATCAGGCTTCAGAATTGCAGATTCTCTATCTGCAGACTGACTTGCCTGCACTGCTGGTAGAATACAACTTGCCTTACTTTATAAGCTGCTCTTGATTGCAAAAGGGTAGAGTCACTGTATCTGGATCATCATCATCATCTCCTTTCAGCTCATCCCGGTTAGGGGTCACCACAGAGGAACAACGGTCTGCAGAACAATTGGCAGCGGAGTTTTATGGTGCCAAGTTGCCAGCCTGGTGCCCAACCTTCCACAGAAGGCACACACATGCACACACTCACACCTAGGGCCAATTGAGAGTGTCCAATCCACATACTGCATGCCTTTGGGATGTGGGAGGAAACCGGTGCACCCAGAGGAAACTCATGCGACCACAGGGAGGACATGCAGACTTTGCACAGAAGACACCCCAGCCGAGAATCAAACCAGAATACCTCTTGCTGTGAGGCAGCAATGCTAACTGCTGCACCACCGTGACTGTCCCCAATTATTTCTACAATAATGTGAAATAAAGGTAAAAAAATACACACTCACCTAGATGTTGAAGCATAAAGGGCTAGAAAGCTGCATAACACCATCCTAGATGTATCACCACTGATGTTCAAACTGCAATTCTTACACCAATAGTCTGTGATATAATAATTCTTGCCAGAAAAGGATATCATAAGTCTGGACACAATACGTCACCCCAATATGTATCTCTGTAGGTGGCTTACTGATCTTACAAACTCTGAAAATGGATACTTCAGACCATCTGAAAAATTGGAATCAGCAGGGAGCTGGTAGACCAATGGCATGGGAAAACAAAGGAACCATGAATAACAAACCTAATCCCATGCAAGTACGGAATGGTGCAGGGCCAAAAAGCAATCTTTAAAACATACCTAGATAGTTGAGTTTAACCTTTTGGAAATAGCTACAGCACTTGAAATATTAAAGGAGATATATTCAGAAATGTGTACTGGCTACGGAAATGAAGAATGTGTACAAATGAAATAAGATGCTGCATGCAAGTACAATAAACAGTTCACTAATTTATAATATCTGTTCTCCAATCCAAATGAATAAATCAGGTATGAGTCTGATTAGAGAGGGCTGGAAGAAGCGTTACACTGCTTTTTGTATGGACCATCAGAACTGTTCCCCTGTGAAAATATTTATAGAATTAATACACAATTTGTTTGTTGTGTAGGGAAGGAATTGTGTGTTCTAATAAGAGATCACGTTCATCTAGGACAATACTATATAAAAGTACATAAAGTGCTATAATAAGTGAATATAACTGACTTTGAAGGACCAGTATGTAACAGAAATACAAGGAATGTAAGGCAAGTAGAATAAAATATAATCTTTACTGTGGCACAATTTGCTTTACTGGTTTAGAATGTTAATGGACTAGTTAACAGAAAAAAAAAAACAGAAGATATTTACTTATATTTACAATATGAATGCACAAATTACAATGTTCAGGAAATATACCTGAATCAAAAAGAACATGAGCATTTTTTAAAGAAAAGTGAAAAGGGGATTTCTTTAGACTACAGTACAAGGTGTGAAGTCACTGATCCAGGTGTTAAGATTTGCAATATAGTGGAAATTAAACCATAGGGTCGTTAGTTTATTCCTGATCTTACATTATGTTGTAAATAGTTAATGTTTGTTTTAATTATTTTTGTTTAAGGGGCAATGTGAGATCAGTCTTGAGATTAAGATTAATTGGAACAGTTGATTGAGATTTTTGGATTTGCATGCATAATGATGACAAAGTTAAAGAAAGCCGATTGTAAGCACTGTCTGACACAAGGCTAGTTTGTTAGTATTGTATAAACATATAACTACAAAATGGTTGTATAAGCACTCAGTGCCAAAACAGCAAGTGCACCATGCATGGGGATTGAACAGTATGTAAACATGAAATTGTGGTAAGTATTTAAATTGTTTGATAATAAAAAGAAACTTACAAAGAATCTTCTGCAGTCTGCAACAGTGTTTAAGGCCATATAAAAACAATACTCACAGACACTTATGTAGTGCATAGACAGCTGTGATTATGTTCAAAATCAGCTAAAGCTGCTATAGGGCAAGACCTGACCATTTGTTAAGCACCTCATATGTGCTGCTAAGGTTGGGTCTGCGCAAAATGCAGTCAGCACAGACCAGTAAACAGGAGCAGTAGCAGGACAAGAAACAGCTTCTTTCAATTCCCATTTCTGCCTGCTGTCTGCTAAAACAAACTCCCTATTTTGACCACAACTGCTTTCCTTACACAAGTTATACTTAAGGACATAAATCACTTCCCCACTGCTTTACTAGCTTTCAAAGTTGGCACAACAAATCATACTTTTTTTTCAAACCTTACTTTTAACTAATGTGTAGTACATGGAACAGATAAATCTCCATGCATTACATAGAATTATGATTCGATTTCTGATTATAACAAAGTAGTGTGTGTTCTTGCCCTGGATACCAAGATTCACCTCTCGAGCTTCCATGTCTCAAACACATATTATACTTGTTATGATCTGCGACCTGATCATAATCCTCTATATCATAGCTACATCTCAAAACTACACATACTACAGACAAGACATGCCAAAAATACTGGAAAACAAATAAACTGATGCAGCAGCCCTGTAGGTCTGAAGAATCGCAGTCAATGTTGGAAAACAAAGGAAAACAAATGATAAAGGGTTACCCATGTTTACATACTAACATAATACAAGGATCCAGGGAAGTAAATAGTGTGGGAAGAAATAGCCACGGAATTGTTATGGCTAGGCTTGTATAGGCCCAAGGGCTGATAGCCTAGTACCAACCTATGAACCTGATAGCTGAAACACCTGTACATGACAGCATGGACACATGTATGCTAGGTATGTTGAGGAGTACCACTTCTGGTTGTACCTGTGTCTGTATGATTTTCTGATTGCAGAAGTCTTGAATATTTTTTATTATTGGCCAAGTATGCAAGCAAATAGGCAAGTGGTAGAAATAGCTAAAAATGTCTCGCTATTAGTTAAAGAACCTACTTAAAGCATATCCCTTTCATTTAATTTCAAGTTGTCATCTGAGAAGTTGGCATGAGCTGCTTCTGACTTTAACACAGTAAAATGCTCATATGAAGTCTGCTTCAATATATGAGCTTCAATATTTGTTCACCTTTACTGCAGCAGACGATGCTTCAGCTGTAATACCTGAATGTTAAAGTTCTACCATAAACAATTGAAAGCCAATCTCTGGGAAATCATTCCCTGAGACTGGAAAGCCTCAGACGTCCATTATATACAAAGTAATGGAAAAACTTGAAATAAGTGTTTTAAGCCTCCAGAACCTTTTCCCGTGTTGGGCACGTCCCCCCCCCCCCCCCCAGATGTTTGCATGCCAATTATATGGTCACATATCACTGGGAAAGGAAGAAAAGCCACAAAACAGCATGGTAGGTTTCAGGCAATCATGTGTTCTGCTTATTTAGGAGTAACCAAGTGATTCTGGCATGATAATTCAGAGAAACACAAGGGAGATGAATATTTTCTCCTTCTGGTTTTCATTGCCTCACCTCTCAAGTGCAATAGTAAAGTTTAGAACAAAATGTGAACTGTTTTCTTAGCACTGAAAAGTGGAAAGTAATAGTAACTGCTAATGCATATTCGAAGCCTACTCAAAATAATAAGCTTGTTACATTTCTGGCTGTGATGCCCCTGTGCCAGATTTAGGAATATAGTCTTGCTTTCGGAAGGTAGTTCTGGCTCAGGGATTGAAAGAAACCACATCCAGTGATGTCTCCTTTGTGGGCATGTGTGTGTGTGTGTGTGTGTGTGTGTGTGTGCGCACGTGGAGGGGGGATCAGGGAATTACCTATGTGCTAGAATCTCAGGATTAGGCCAGATACACTTCCAAGCTCGGTATGAGACTGTAAACATCTTTAGAGATATGCGGATTCTAGGGGAGGGACAGACATCGGGTCTTCAATTTTTTTCAAGATGGTTTTGGGTCCTCTCTTTCCAGTGCACCAGTTCCTTACCAGTTAAATACCTTATCTGTGTAGACAGTGGGAGCTAATTAACAATTCCCATTGAAAAGTGAAAATAAATAGGACTGCAAAAGCTATTTAAAGAAGAATTGTCCAGTAAAAATAAGTATGGTAATGCAGATGTCAGTGGATCTTCTCTGGTACGTACACACACACACACACACACACACACTTATTCTATCTGGCATTATAAGACTTTAAACTGACATTTTATTTCCATTCATAAGTGTATTCTGGAAAAACAAATGTACTTTGACAGAGTTCATTCGATCATTTACAGCACTTTTCTGAATCTATGACATCAGAATTTGTCATTAAAATCCTTTTTCAGTACTTACCATTACATTTACAGTCCATGTTACTCTTACTCACCTCTTCCTCTTCTCACATGGTCTGCCTTATGATTATTTTCGTATTACATATTTTTATTTTTGTGGATGCTAAATCTGTATCATAATTTATGCACTGTACTGCATAACTTCTGAAATTAGATGCATATCTTCCTGTTTTATAATATGTGTTGGTGAAACTGTTCCCAATTAATTATTTCAACTAGAAAAGGTTACTCATATGAGGCTGCTGTGTCTTACATGGGTATAATGAATCAGTTATTTAAACAATGCATCTGATGCAATACCAGTGTACTTATATTTACTGTATACTGCAGCAGCTAAACCATATTTTTTGTACCATCTTCTAGTGTCTCTGTAAAGTTTTTAAACTTAGTTTTCTAAGTCTTTACCAAAGGGGCTAACAGCAGTATGTTATGCTGTTCTAGGGGTCTTATGGAATGTGTCTTTTATTTAAGCAACCAATATGGATTTGTGAAGGAATTCAAATCACCACTCCAACAGGAAGACTAGGTTTATGTATTTTCTCTACTGCAGTAAACCTCTGTCACAGTGCCCAGACATGTCTTTGGCTTCTAATACCAAAATGGCCTTGTAGTGGGTCTAGGATATATGGTCTCAATGTAAGAACAAGGTGGCAAAATGGCAAATGGAGTGTTTTCAAACTGGGGAAGGAAACACAGGTAATATGAGTTTTGTAAATTACGTCATTAGCATATTAATAATGCTTCCTGTATGGACCTCTGGTAGTCTAGATATCAATTATTCACTTATGTTTGGGGTTGGCATAATGGTTAAGTGTTTACTTGACAAACACAAGGTAAAGGATATGATTCTCACCTTTGAAGGGAGAAAATGGTTAGGCTTAAAATGGCCAAGGGAAACTAACCTAGTACTTAATTATAAAAGTGTCTTTTTTCTGGTTTAAGCACTTGGTTTTCAGGCCACTTATTTTATATTAAGAAGGTTTGTGGTCTACACTCTTGTGGGAGGACAGGGTATAGCCGCCACCCTTCTGAGCTGAGAACTGCTGGTGAAGGCTTATTGTGCCTGTCATTCTAAGTGCCTTTGTTCTGGTTTAAGCACTTGGGTTCCAAACCAGTTATTTTACATTAGGAAGGTTTGTGGTCTACACTCCCATGGCATTACTGTCTAGACAGATTGTTTTTTAACTACTAGAGCATCTAGTTTGCTCATAGCTGAGCATTGCTCATCAAGTTGCTTGTCTTATTGACTTGTTCAATATTTAAGTTTTTCTCACTCCTCCCTAGTAGATCAATGGGCATGGATATGCACTTCCTGACTCTCTCTGTGGCCAGTCTGGTTGAGATGGGTATTCTGAGGGATTGTAGCAATTGCCTCATGTACGCTGACAACCCACTTATTCTTAATAAAACAGATGGTGTATTTGAGAGGTGTAAGTACACTTTAACGCTGGAGGCAAAACTCTCTCATACAACCAAAACTAATTGTATAGAGGTTGTCAGTGACACTTGCACCACACCTACTGCACAGGGTAAAGACCCTGCACATAAAACTACTTATGCTGAGGCACTTAGAGGTAATCTTCCTAAAACACTAAGACCTCCTGCACAGTAAATCAAAGAAAGAGTCCTCAGCCATCACATAAACACTCCATTAAAACACCACCCACAGCTACATATAGTAACACTGTATCCAGTGCCTCCACTGCTAAGCCCTTAAGGCAAATTGGCACACAGCCAAATTTCCTGGTCATTGTTGATTCTATAGTGAGGCACACCGATGTCCCCCTCACCAGACTGAATAAGGAGAAAGTCACAGTTAGCTGCCTTTCCAGGGCTCAGATCCATCAAGTCACACAGGCACTCAGATCATTGAACCACAGGTACCAGTATGACTCTGTCATAGTCCATGTGGGTGTTAATGACCTGAGATATACATTTCCTGGCTATAAGAAGCAAGACACAATTGAGTTCGCTGATTATGTGTCTCAGGCAGGTATGAACATAGCACTGAGCAGCATGCTACCTTTCCCAAGGATGATGCCATGTTACCATTGGCTTAACTACTGGTGCCAGTCCAGGAGGGCACAATATTTGACAGCCTAGGAGGAAATGGTTGACAGACTATGCTTCTTTGCTGGGGATGGTCTGGACTTATTCCCTCTAGGCTTTCAGATATTGCCAAAGACCTTTTCAACCCCCATGGTGCCTTTTTTAGGCAATAACAAACTGATAATCCTACTGACTTAACTGAACCTATGAAGGAATATCTGAAGGTGGTATTGTTCAATGTTAGAAGTTTTAACAAGAAACTCCACTCCCTGCAAGTCTTCCTCTCCTTGGAGAGTGTAGACATCTGTGTAGTACTGGAGAAATGGTTTAAAGTCACTGAGAGTACCCCAGCAATGCACAGTTATAATGCTTTCCACACCTTTAGACCAGCTACTGCACAGGCGGGAACTAAATGTGGAGGATTGTCAGGCCAATCTCACATTCAGACTAGTTAAAGTGTATGACCCACTGGAACTCAAGTGCAACTCACCATAAACAGGGTGCTATATTATATCCTTGCAACATATAGGTCCCCTCCATGCCACAAGAAACACATACTACCTATCTCAATGCACTAGAGTCCCTCCATCACCATTCAACCCAGTATGATATTCATGGGTGATCTCAGCTACCCCTCTATAGATTGTCAATCACTACCCCACTTCTAATGTAGAAGCCCAGTGATTCCTAAACTTTGGTAATACCAACCTCCTAGAATTGTCGGTCCATTCTTCTACCCGCGGCTACAAACATCATTGACCTTGTACTCATGAACATGGAGGGGCCAGTGTTCCTCAACCAATGTAATTTCTTTGCTCATCAGATCTGACCATAAGGTAGTATTACTTGAAATAAAGATTAAATTTAGTGATTCAGCAAAACCAAAAACCTTTAGGAACTATTCCAAGGCTAACTTCTCTCTACTAAGCAAAACCTTTGCTAAATTCCAAACACTCCCAATCCCAGTAAACACCATAGAATACATTAAGCTATTTGTCTAATCTCTATACATCCATATTGACAGCTGTATAGACTGAGCTGTGCCCACTCATATTAAGAAAAAGACAAACTGAAAAGACAAGCCAACCTGGTGGAATCACACTATCAATTGGTTATACAACAAAAGAAAAAAAATCTTGGCCAAGCATCGGAGGAACAAAGTCATACATACTAAAATCCCCCTGACTAATCTAAACTGGCAGCTAAGAGGGTTAATTAATAGTTCAAAGGCTAGAGTTGAAGAAAAAATAGCTTCTCAGGCAAAGGACAACCACAAAGCTTTCTACAGCTATGTCCATAACCTCAGAGGAAATACACAATGATGCCCAGAACTTATTGTAAATGGCATCACCCACACTTAACTGGAAGCCATTGCCAACCTTTAGGCTAACAGGTTCAGCTCAAATTACTCTCCCCACTCCCCCCAACAATCCAAAGGAAATACCACACAACACAATCCCCTGGAACATTACTAGAGAACAGGTCATTAATAAACTTTCCAAGGCCAAAAACACTGCACTGATGGGCCCTGATAACATCATGGCATGTTTAATAAATAGCATGAAACATGACCTCCCTGATCCACTTGAATCACTTTTCAACTGGAGCCTTCAGTTATGTTTTGTGCCCAAGGAATGAAAGATGGCTACAGTCATTCTCCTGCACAAAGGAGGTCCAACCACTGAACCGGGTAATTATAGGCCCATATGTCCTACTAGCCTCATATGTATGGCCATGGAAAGAATCATCATGGACATGATAAATGAGGACATAGGTAACGTGCAAATGCTGGACCCATCACAGTTCAGCTTTGCTAAAGGAAGGTCATGCCTATTAAGTCTGGTGGATTTTTTTGTGAGGTTCACCAAAGCACTGGATGAAGGTAAGACTGCACACAGCTTACCTCGACCTGGCCAAGGCTTTTGCTACAATATCCCACTCAGGCATTATAGACAAGCTTATTAATATAGGTATAAACCCTTTTATCACCTGCTGGATAGCCATCTGGTTCACTGATAGGACCCAGGAGGTGAAAATAAGTGAGGTCACCTCCACCAAAAGGCCAGTCACTAGCAGAGTCTCCCAGGGCTCGGTACTGGGCCTGCTTCTTTTTGGCATCTATTTCTCTGAAATGGGAGCAAATTCTGAAAGTCTATGGCTGACAAAGTTTGCAGATGATTGCAAGCTGGGAGTTATCATCAACTCCCCTTCAGACACTAGCATTCTTGAAGATGGTCTGTCTCTAACTAATAAATGATGCCAAAGCCATGGTCTTAAACTCAGTGCTAGGAAATGCATAATTGTACCTTTTTGGAGATCAACCATCCTGGGTAATTACCATGTTGATAATACCCTTCTAAGAGTCGACCCAGTGGTCAGAGGTCTGGGTATGCATGTAGACAGTAGCCTTATCTTTGACCACCATGTGGCCACAGTGGTGAGGAAATCCTTTTATGTTGCACAACTTATAAGTAAGGGCATGGCATCTAGGTTCAAATATGTCATTATCCCAGTCTAGTCCACCCTTATCAGACCAGTCATAGAGTACAATGCTCCCTTTGATATGTGCCTGACCAGGCATATGCAGCAACTAGAGCAACCTCAAAGGTTCCTTACAAAAAGAATACAAGGTGTAACTAACCTGCCTTATGCAGAGCACCTTAAAGCCATTTCCCTCTACTCAGTCCCCTATAGATTGCTGAGAGGTGATCTATGCCTGGCTTGCAAGGCATCCACAAACCCCACATTTATGAATCTCCTATATATTTGTAAATCCAAAAGTACCAGAAATACAAGGTCTAGGGACCTAAATTTTGTCTGTGGCTTAAATAGAGATATGTGTCCCAGGGACTGCCCTCCTATCAAACAGGCTTTCCATCCACGTGAAGCTGAGTTTGTCTAGTTAGTCTATTACCCAGTTAAAGCACAACCTAGACAAGGTTATAGGGAATAGGAAATTTACAGCAGGCCTGGCACCCATGTCCCTTATGGACAGAGGTAGCATATAAATGTCTGGCCCTCAATGTCCTATTTAGATGCAGGACATCATTATTCTTTTGGGAAAAGTTTGCTAGGCTTAGAAAGGCCCCTTGGGTCATTAGCCTAGTAACATTCTATGACTCTATGAATCAAGTCACCAGACTGGGACTGTGAGCCCTTAATCATTGCAAGAGCCAATGAGGGGATGGCTGCTCAGAATCCATTCTGATAAATGAGAAATACTTTGCATTCTTTGAAAATTTGGCTTATCCCATTTAAATAATGTCTTGCACACATAATTAACATTTAGATACCAGCTAATCATGCATTCATCTGAGGGCCCTTGATTATTGGGTGATACTCAAAGTAGGCGAGGCTCAGGTACGTAATTTTTAATTTTATTTATACTGGAACAAATTTGATAGGCAAAAAAAAAATCCTTTACTAGTACCTTGTTGTTCAGATATGTTAAAAAGTAACAACACTCTAGGAAGCTCCTTATGAAGTCATTTAAGAGACAATATGAAAATGAATGTGAACATTTGGTTTCATTTACTGGCTCTGTTATTCCCTACTTAACAAAAAAAAGATAGCCCTTGCTGCAATGAAAAGAAAGTTAAGAGAAAATATTCAAAGTCAGTTATGTGGCATGAAGGTCAAAAATGAGGTGCCTTGACTTTGCAGGTTCTGTTGGATTTTCTCTGACCTCTAGAGTACTGTTGGGAGGTCTCAATTTCCCCATTCTTTTTTTTAATCCACAAAACCAGTGGTCTTGTTAGCTGCCCAACAAATACTAAAATAGGCTCATCTAGTATTATCTAAGTTCATCAACAGCCAAGTCCACAAAAACACAGAAGACTGACAGTTGAAATGCTGACCCACACACATTCTGTACTATGTCAGTTTTTTTTTTCCAGTGGTGCTTAGAAGTCTTTGTGATGCAATTACTCTGTCTACATATATTGTATGGTCCTTTTTTTACCACAACATTACAATAAGAAAAATAACATTTATACATCACATTATTCATAATATTACCATTTTCACACTGTGGAAATTGGAATATTTGTAGTCTCATTGTAAATTTAACCAGCAGTTATACATGCAATACTATATATGGGGGAGTTATGACTTCAACAAGTGAAGGGAATGAAGTGGGTACATGAAATAATAAATGTGTCACAGAAGTACAGTTTTGTTGCAAATATTTGTAGTAAGGAAGACAGATATAATTATACATACATACATTCAGAGTCTCATGATTACCATATACCAAGCTATGCAATTAAGCACAACTGGGTAGAGCAAATATGTTATATTCTCTAATAAGTGACCTCAGGCAGTTCACTACCTGCAGAATCAAAGCTGGGAGTCAAATAGCTGTGTGCTTTGCAGTACTATGCACTGAGAAGCTATGTACTGCAAAAGACTATGTTTGATAAAGGGCAATAGCAAAGAAAAAAGATGGCACATAGCAGTGAAGTGGGCTCGCGGGTATTCCAGAACCCCACTTAGTGATCTAAACTCAACAGGCAAAATTGCTTAATGGTGGATTGTTTTGCTGATGTCAGAGAGGGGACAATGAAAACTAGAGGGTATCATAAAGGCAATGATGACTGTAGTAGTTAGGGAAATATACAGAGTTTCAAGTGGCAAATGTTTTCTAAATTAGAAATGTTGATGTACCAGCAATTAAGCATTTCTAAAAGATGTTGAAATAATCAGCAGTGTTTTCATTTTTCCAGTGCAAACACCCTACAACAGTTACAAATACTTATCAGACTCAATATGGAATAATCTTGAGAGGTGCTGCAGTGCACTAAAAGTACAAAAAACAAAACCTAGAGCAACATATTAGAACACCACATAGTAAACTTGATTATCGAAATCAGAAACGTGTATCTCAAAACTGTAATACTTGATATGGGAAATGAAGGTCTAGCTGCAATAAATGGTTATCAGTTCTGGGGAGAGATGACTGCAGTATTATGTAAAATGTATGGAGGAACAGGTGCATCACACAGAAATAGCAGCAGTACTGGGGAAAAAACAACAGCAAATGTCTGCTGCGGAACAGCTGTAGCATGAGCAGTAAATATAGAAAAACTAGACGTTAGAGTCCCATGCGTCACTCAGGGATGAAAAATACTGTTAATGAGCTAAGTGTCCCTTAAAACTTAAATATTTTCTCTAGATTAAAAAAAAAGTCACACTAAACATCTTTTTGCATAGTCCTACTGTCATATGATATGCCATTAAAATGCACAGATCAGAATGGTTCTAGAATACAAAGCAGTATTTTCAATAATGTGGTTTAGAGTATAATGGACATATTGTCTGAGAGAAGATGTTGACATCGACATTGACAGGAGACATCACAGAATACATGCAGTGTGGTCACATATCTCTCACAAACTCATATAGAATACATGTGGTATGGTCACATATCTCTCACAAATTGATATAGAATACGTGAAGTGTGGTCACATATCTGTCGCAAACTGACATCACTGAATATATGCAGTGTGGTCACAATTCTCTCACAAACATCACTGCTTGGAAAATGAAGTCTATGATATAATTTAGCAAGCTAAATAAGAGTAGTTGCATTACCAGTAATATAGTATTGAACTAAGGATGTAGTTAACACTGGTATGCTGTCAAAAATCTGCTTTCCACTGAAAGGGCTGTAGTGTAAGGGACTTCTGCTTATATTCTGTTCTGGCGGCAAAACAGAGTAGTAGGAAACTGTAACAAAATCCTATTTAATCTAAATTATAATAGAAATAAAAGAAATTCTTGATGAAACTTTATTGTTGCCATAGTGACTGCAGCAGGGCATAGCAACATGCGCCATTGTGTACAGCATCCCTGTCTCCTAGGAGAGGGAGCAGGGCCATCCCACTATGTTTAACGAGGGCTGATTTTATTCTTTCTTCTTGTCTCCTTCTCAGAGCCACTCTTCAAGCCCCAAGCTTCTCCCTTTTACAAATCCTCCATTGTGTTCAGGCCTGAATGGGCAATCCTGCTTTTGTGCATGGCAATTGAGAAACAAATATAAAACAAGATTCCAGGGCCATCAAGTGTTGTTGCCACGGAAGACTGCCAGGCAACATGGAATGTTAGAGATGATGTTCAGCTGGGCATCAACAGAAGAATTTTGACATTGCTGGAAATTATCAAAATGCCAAAACACAGTTACCTGTTTGTGCTGTAATACTGCTGCACTCATACTTGGGAGTAATTTCTCAAAAAATTATTAGGAAAGTCAGTCTTCTCAAGTGTTTCTGTTCAATTCTAGTATTATAACTCATAGGTCTTATTTTGCTTTTGTTATGCTTGTTCACTTTTGTTGCATGTAAGACTCTCTTTAAGAGAATAAAGTCCTGATGTCAGACCCAAAGTTACTCACACTCAGACCTGAATCTTTGCTTTTATTAAAGGACCCCTTAATGCATTTACCGGAGAAGGAGATACAGAGTACTTTTGGAGAAGGGTGAAAGTCATGACATAATATGGGACTGTTGAGAGACCTATGGCAGTCTTTGAAGCAGAGGCCTGCATTCTAGTTTCCTTCCAATATGATGTTTACACTGATAACTGCCTTAGGATAACTGCCAGTGCACTGTTGTTTTCAGAAGCTATGCTGCAAGGACTGAATAACAGACTGGTATTTTGTCCTCTTCCTCCTGCCCCTCTGCCAGTGTAGAAGAACATTTTAACCTGCTATGTCAGTTTCCATACTGCTTGTCTTTATTTCAGAGTGCATACCTGAGACTGGGCAGGTGACTGTCTTCTACCTAGCTCAAACATATACTATGTGTTTCTCAGAATCACTCGCTGCAATAGCACAAAAAGCCTACTCAGAGATAGTGACATGAGTTTCCATATGGTCTTTGTGAACAGACACAGCACAGAAATGGCACAACTCCAGAGGTATAGCCAGGATGTTTGGAATTTTACATGTGCTTCCAAAAGGTAGTTCCCCACACACACACACACACACACACACACACACACACACACACACACACACACACACACACACACACACACACACACCTCTTCCTTGGACAGTGCATGTTTCTGGACAGCATACCTTTTGAATACTTAAAAAAAGCTCCTAAAATTTTAGCAAGGCTTACGTGGACAAAAAAAGACAAGCAGTTAGCCAACAACCTCTGAAAAAAGTAATTTAACAAAGTCTGTAAAACCATGGTAAATATGCCAGACCTTTTTCTAGTACATTTCATTGATTTTATTGTATAGAATGAATAATTATATTGTGCAATATAAATGAAGTGATTTAAAAAAATGTATGCCATTCAGTATGTGGTGTATGTCTGGTTACTCCCTTTAGTTCCATGCATTTCTCACACAGCTGCTGTTTCCCTTCTGCTAAGGATGGTTGGTGTAGTCTACTGTGATTCGCTTCTTCACCAGCTGCTGCAGGTTTACCTGCAAGAACAAGCTGAAAGAAAGCTGATAAACCCAAATAAATGCTACTGTCAGGGTAGAAATCTATTTTTAGAAATGTCAGATTGGTCTTTAGTTTGTGTCACTATTATTTTGTCAGGATGATTTCTGTTAGGCTTTTCACATAGCATAGATGCATGCCATATGTACAGAAAATCAGTTTGAGATTCATTCTTATACCTTTTTTTGCCTTTTCTATGTCCAACTGACCACCATCTTAGAAGATTTAACAGCTGTAATGACAGACTAATACTTTCTAATCCAAGTATCTCTATTATCATTCATCTGTAAGTCTGTAATAGTTATTATCTGTCCTGAAGCAGTTCTGATATCAGTCTTGACTAACGCAATGGAATGAAGAGGTTAACCCCAATTTTTTGTGATACCCTACTCTGTAGATCTTGCAAGCTTGTTACCTCAGAGACTTTTTTCAGTTATGCCCCTGTACTGAGGTGATACCATCTGAGGAAGCAAATTAACACATTTGATTACAAATGTTCTTAAATATGACTTACTCTGTGAAAGTTTCTGCTGGTGATACACGCGGGAAACCATCAGTTGATCACAACACTCTCATGGCTTCTTGCAAAGAACAGTATATGAGAAATATAGTTGTTTCAACAAAAACTGCCTTATCTTATGTGGGACTTGCTACCATCTTTCGGGGTGGTGGTCTCTCTCTGCAAAAGCATTTACTGCATATTTCCACTACTTGTACAAGTCTTTCAGTCCCCTTATGGAGGGTGTTATGGTTTTGGTTACTTTTATACCTCTGAACAGAAAAGCTAGGATACAATTACAAAAAAAGTGACTTTCTGCTACATATCAAGTACTAGACTGCTACTGTTATACAATGTCTATCAATATTTGTAACAAAACTGTAATTTAGTGAAAGTTCAGGTTCTGACTGGTACTAAAATACTTTAGAGCTCAGTCCCATTTTGAGATGCTTGCTTTGTGTCATTCTTTCATGTTATATAGTATTTTTTACATTTTCTCTGTATTTATTTTGTTTGTGTATATTTTAATATATTAATTCATTCATGGGCTGAGTGCACTGATACAGGGGACCCTTTCAAGCCATGATCCAGGCTGAAAGGCAACAGGAAAACAAATTATTGCACAAACTGCTAGAATGAATAAATGGAATACCTAGTTTGTATCAAAGACGTTATATGAAAAGCACAAAGTATGACTTAAAAATATCATTAACAGGCTGATGTACAAAATCCAAGTAAACAAGCTTTATAAATGTATAGTCTAGTAGTAAACAATTAATTTACCTTAGGAACTAGACATTCGTGGTATAGAAGGAAAGTAAAAACTGGTAGAAAAAGTGGATTTAGACGTGCAAGCAGTCCATTACTTCACTATACTGCTCTACTGCCTCAGAGAGTGTATCTGTTTCACTTCATTAGTGTGCTAACAGGTGTGTAAACACTTTCCCTTTGGATTCTACCTATAGGATTTTGAGTTCATTTTAGAAAGTTTTGTATATATATAAAAAAAAAAATGTATTAAGTGTGTTATTGAGTGATTAAAGCAGCGCATTTTAATAACTCAGAAATTCAAGAATAAGTACCAAGAGTCTAAGGGTTAATGGTTTAATGAATTAATTGAGATTAATTTGCACTATTCTGTGTATAAAAGGAGTGGTCTTTTTGTTAGTCTGTTTGACTTTGATTTTCTGAAGAAGACTACCAATCAACGCACTACAATTATTAGCGTTAAAGATATTTGTCTCCTTGTGGATTAATAAAGAGTTAGTTGGTGTTTCCAGAGGCTGACCTGATTTCCTTCAAGGGTTTTGTATTGAGTTATTTTATTGGACACATACATTTTGGTTACATTTGTACAGATCCTTGACATGGGAACTTTTCAATATCCAACAGGAGATATTTTGGACAGAAAAGAGTTTTACATGTATTATTGTAACTGTTTAAATCCTATACCTGTTCCTTGATGTGATACTACAGGATGCAGGGGAGAATATTTGGTTTCCAGAGACAACAGAGGAATAAACCACCACTATGTGTGCATTCTACAGCATAGCCTAATGACTTCACTCATAGTGCCATCAAGGACTCGCCTGTTCCAAATGGCATCTGCTATAGTAACCAGAAGAGCTGGCATTCCATCAACTGCCAGGTGGTTTGTAGTGCACAGGGTATTATATACAGTGTGTTTATATATCATCCCAGCAGGTTCCACACCTGTCACACATGTGACCTATCCCAACATTTCATATGAAGTAACTTTCTACAGTCTCATCTAATTGGTAGGTGCACACATTGCCAGCTACAGAGTGCTTGATATGTTGTTCCCACTGGCATAGTTAGTAGACACTGATAATAGTGTCCAGTTTCATGCATTGCAGATGATGCAGAATATGTCTTGTAATTGTTACTAATGACTATCTGTTGCCGCTAGACAATAATGGAGATGTATAAAATACCATTGTCACAGACATGGAACATCATCAAATGTGGGTCTATATTCCATCACAGAATGCTTAAAAAAGCGAACGGTGATTAATCAACCCTATGTAAGTGAAAGCTTACAATGTCGAACTGTCAGAACAGCAATTTTTTTCCAAGGGAAAAAAAAAATCACTGTTCCAAAAAAAAAAAAAAAAAAAGAAAACAGGGAAAGAATTCACTTAAAAGCTGCTTCGATATTTTGCCTTTTTAGTCTTTTCAGTTCGACCAAGACAAGATGCATTCAAAAGAATGCATCTTCGGTCTTGTAATAGGAGCCCATCAAATGTGTGTGTTCAGATTTATGAAAGCTTGTTTGAATACTTGTGGGTGTACTGCAGTATGCACCAGAAAACTGCAGTAAGATATTTTTATCTGCACCATACTACACAATATGGTGCTATTAAAGGTGTTACAATGTAGGAACATTAGAGTACTGCCAGATAGACTTCTGGCAGCTTTGGTGGAGGAGATGGTTGAGAAGTCATCAGAGGAACTGGCTGTGAAGCCAGGCACAATATGTAGCAGTAATGGCAGAGATCTGATCCACAATTATGTGCCCTTACATGAACAACACAGAATAAAAACAAAGCATACACACCCAAACTATGCAGCATAATGCACTGACTGCTCACACTGTGCATCATACATTAGCAAACACCCACAATGTGCATCAGACATTATCATACACCAGTCTTGTGCATCAGACATTACCATTCACCCATGCTGTAAATCAGACATTACCATACACCCATGTTGCGCATCAGACGTTACCATGCACCCATGCTGTAAATCAGACATTAACATACACCCATGTTGTGCATTAGACATTACCATATACCCACACTATGCATCAGACATTACCATACAGCCATGCTGTGCATCAGACATTACCATACACCCATGCTATGCCTCAGACATTACCATACGTCCATTCTGTGCATCAGTCACTACCATACACACCCATGCTGTGCCACATCTATGGTGTGCATCAGAAAATGCCATTTGTGCTATGCATCAGACATTACCATACATCCACAGTGTGCATCAGACATTACCATGCACCCACAGTGTGCATCAGGCATTACCATACACCCATGCTGTGCATCATACATTTCCATACACTCACAGTGTGCATCAGACATTACCATACACCCATGCTGTCACACCCACACTGTGCATCAGACATTATCATACACCCACACTGTATATCAGACATTGCAATACACCCATACTGTGCCACATTCATGATGATGTGCATCAGAAATTATCATACACCCACACTGTGCATCAGACATTACCATACACCCATACTGTGCATCAGACATTACCATACACCCGCAGTGTGCACCAAACATTACCATACACTCACAGTGTGCATCAGACATTATTATACACCCACAACTGTGCATCAGACATTGCTATATACCCACACTGTGCATCAGACATTACAATATACCCACATTGTGCCACATCCACGATGTGAATCAGAAATGATCATACACCAACACTGTGCATTAGACATTACCATACACACACAGTGTGCATCAGGCATTACCATACACCCACACTGAGCATCAGACATTCTCATACACCCACAGTGTGAGTCAGACATTATCATACACACACACTGTGCATCAGATGTTACCATACACCCACACTGTGTATGTGTATCAAACATTACCACATGACCTTGCTTTGCCACATCAGTGCTGTGTGTGACAATGTGAGGAATTGTCAGCTATGCCAGGAGAAGTAGGGCAGTGGATGTATAACATATTCCAGCACAGCTAGGTGGAATTTTATAAAGAATTATATGTCATTTGTATATCAAACTGATTTGTAAAGATAGCAAAACCGCACACTTGAAGGAAATCAGGCTCAGCCTCTGGAAACACCAAAACTCTTTATTAATCCACAAGGAGACAAATATCTTTAACGCTAATAATTGTAGTGCGTTTTCGATTCGTAGTCTTCTTCAGAAAATCAAAGTCAAACAGACTAACAAAAAAGACCACTCCTTTTATACACATAATAGTGCAAATTAATCTCAATTAATTCATTAAACCATTAACCCTTAGACTCTTGGTACTTATTCTCCCATGAATAATTCTAATATTAAAAGCTTTAATCACTCAATAACACACTTAATACATTTTTTTTTTTATATATATACAAAACTTTCTAAAATGAACTCAAAATCCTATTTACTTGATAATATATTTTGTATGTAATTATATATTAAATCTTCAAAACTTTTAACTTCATTTGAACATATTTAAATACATTAAAATATTAAAATATGCTTTGGTGCCATCTAAATATATGTGGGAAAACATATTTGAATATGCTTTTGTGTTTTGTTCTTATGTAGTTTTGTGTCACTTGCAACACCAGATGGCACCAAAGCATATTTTAATATTTTAATGTATTTAAATATGTTCAAATGAAGTTAAAAGTTTTGAAGATTTAATATATAATTACATACAAAATATATTATCAAGTAAATAGGATTTTGAGTTCATTTTAGAAAGTTTTGTATATATATAAAAAAAATATTTTTTTATTAAGTGTGTTATTGAGTGATTAAAGCTTTTAATATTAGAATTATTCATGGGAGAATAAGTACCAAGAGTCTAAGGGTTAATGGTTTAATGAATTAATTGAGATTAATTTGCACTATTCTGTGTATAAAAGGAGTGGTCTTTTTTGTTAGTCTGTTTGACTTTGATTTTCTGAAGAAGACTACGAATCGAAAACGCACTACAATTATTAGCGTTAAAGATATTTGTCTCCTTGTGGATTAATAAAGAGTTTTGGTGTTTCCAGAGGCTGAGCCTGATTTCCTTCAAGTGTGCGGTTTTGCTATTGGAGTTATTTTATTTGCACTTGAATCCTTTTTTGGTTACTGATTTGTACAGATGCTTGTGTTGAAAAATGTATTTGTAAAGTTGCTTATGTTAAAAATGTACCAACAGTGTGCCCTGTTGGACAGAAAAAGAAATTTACATGTATTATTGTAACTGTTTAAATGTATATGTTTTAGCATGGCTTAATGGAAGAAAAGAGGTTAATCTCAATCCACCTAACTTTAAAAATTATTTGAAATTAAATTACTTGGCCATAAAGATTGTATCTTACAGTTCTCAATGCAGCAAGAGACAAACAGTCTGTACTAGGAAGCTTTCTGCATTGTCTTTGCTATGAACTAATTGCTACTCTGGAAGGGTGGAGCTTTGGAATTGTTTTATGACCTCCAGGAGCTGCAGCAGATCTTCACAAGGCTGTGTGTGTGTGTGTGTGTGTGTGTGTGTGTGTGTGTGTGTGTGTGTGTGTGTGTGTGTGTGTGTGTGTGTGTGTGTGTGTGTGTGTGTGTGTGTGTGTGTGTGCGTGCGTGCGTGTTTAAAGCCTGACAGCTTCTAGCCAAGGGGGTTAGCATAGAAACCAAACGTCAGATGTATGTGATGTTGTTCTGTAATCTAGGACAAAAATTATGTTTTAATACTAGGTGAGGCAGAAGTCTCATGGCAGCCTGTTTTTGTAACCTGACAAGGAAGGATCTCTCACCCACTTCATCTTGCCTTGCTTTAGTAACTGAATCAGGGAATAGTAATTATTTAGATCAGTCAGAAAAATATAGTGAGAGTAGTTAAATACTCCTTTTCTGTATCTGTGTGAATCTGTTCATCTGTGTTATTTTAATATTTCCTGTGATTGAAACTCTGGTGTTAATTGTACATAGATATTTAGTATTTTCATGTTCATTTTTATTTATTATTGAATATATTTAAACTTTTCATTGTGGCTGGTCTTTTAGACAATATTTTAATCTCTGAGAGTACTTATATATATTTGGTGACAGCTCTGGTCGCTCCCAAAAACCTTGCCGTTTGTCAAACTTGGATTTTTTTATTAATAATGATTTCACTTAGTATAATTGTGTACCCTTGCTAGAGCCTTAGAATATCTGGCTTTGGAATGTCTGGTGGTGGTATAACTACCTTATAGTTTGGGCAGACGGGAGCATAGTAAGTAAATCTGTTCCGGCCTTTCCCAGGTGTGTGTGTGTGTGTGTGTGTGTGTGTGTGTGAGTATGTATGGGAATCAAATCTTAAGGAGTGTGTCAGCCGTTTGAAGCAGGGACATGAAGCACTGGTTTCACAGAGAGGGTGCTGGAGAACTTGGCTTGGGCACTCGGCTGAGGTCTCAACTCTATAGCTGTGCCAGTGGGGAGTCTTACTGGGGACCTGGAGGGAGACAGAGAAATCCAGACCCTAGACTGAGTGTATTCCCTGTGTGCTCTTAAGGGAAATTGTGCTTGATGTAGAGAGCTGCATCTAGAAATACTGGGTGTATCCATTTTTGTTTCAAGTGAACATCCCTCTCCAGTGCCAGTGGTGAGGATTCAGGCTCCTTGATTACTGGCCCAGAGTGAGGACATCACACTGTGCATCAGAAATTACCAAACACTCATGCTGTGCATCAGACATTACCATACCCCCAGTGTGCATAGGTCATTTCCATACACCCATGCTGTGCATCAGACATTACCATACACCCATAGTGTGCATCAGACATTACCATACACCAGTGCTGTATATCAGGCATTAACATACACCCATGCTGTGCATAAGACATTGCCATACGCCCACATTGTGTATCAGACATTGCCATACACCCACACTGTGTATCAGACATTACCATACACCCACACTGTGTATCAGACATTACCATACTCCCACAAGCCACAGCAGTTGGCCAGGTACAGTCATCATCATTTTCAGCAGAGAGGTTTGGTTCAATGACAAGGTGCAGTAATACTGCAATTGCTATAAGAGTTACTGGAGATGGATGTGGTATCCATGCATGTGACTAAGAGGTTAGGGGGAGGTAGGGATCGTCACATCCTTCAGTGTTGGGTGGTACTTTTATGCTGTGAATGCTGGTCAGGTGTACTCTGTGCCCCTGTGGTATTAGAACTGGTGGCATTCTGTCTGATGGTTGAGGTAACATTTTAAGAGCATGTACAGGAACCCCACTGTAGCCCATAATGGGGGGGGAGTAGAAGGTTGGTACGTTTGACTCCATGAATAGCCAGAGCTAGACATCTCACCCAGTAGGTGAACAGGGGAGTGGGATAGTGTGGAAAAGTGAGATGCAGATTGGCTAACTTAGTAGGGTGTCAGTGTAGTGGAGCTGGAAGAGCATATTCCATGACTATGGAAGTGTCCCTGTCCACAGATGAAGGCAGCCATGGACAGTGTAGAAAGTCAGACTATTTATTTTATTTATTCATTTTGTTTATTTTGACATTTGTTGACCTAGTTAGTCTGACTGGGAGAAGCGCTTTTTCATCAGAGACCCAGGGAGAAAAGCTTCAGCATTTTTGGTTACAACAGTTACAATTATTACATAAACTAATGTAGGCAGAAATTATACAATTAAATATAATCTGTGTTTAAGAAGATAGGAAAAAAAAGAAATAGCAATAGAAAAGTAAAAAAAATATATTAAAGACAGGAATTAGAAGTTATGTACCTACCATAACGTTCCATGTTAGTTGTCTTCTCTTGTCTTCTTTCTTGCTGGATGGGTTCGGAGCCGATCCTCGGCTCCGACTCGGCACTTGCTTTAGCTTAGGAACTCCTTTTACCAGCTCGAGGCAACCCTATATCTCATGATGCAAGGCGGAACTACCTCAGATCTCGTTTGGTAGCTAACCTACCCTGCTAAAGACTATCCTAACATAATTAGGAACACAAGTTCCTAATAGAAGTCCTCATATGAAGGCTCTGGAGGAAACAACCTAATAGGAACTCTTCAAGATCTGTCCAGGCCAGGGGGAAGGAGGGAGGGCCTTGAAAGAAGGCGAGAGAAGACAACTAACATGGAACGTTATGGTAGGTACATAACTTCTAAATGTTAAGTTGTCAATCTCACCTTCATTCTTGCTGGATGAGACAGCGTCCTAGCACCTGTATCCCGGTGGCTCAATGGAACAGACTCTTGAGAACTGTGGAACCAAAACTGGCCCTATCTCTGGAGGCCAAGTCCAACTTGTAATGAGAGACAAAGGTATGGGAGCCCAACTAGCTGGTGCACAAATGGTATCAATGGGTAGTCTATCCTGAAAAGCTGCAGAAGTGGATAGACTCCTGGTTGAGTGTGCTTTTGGCTTAGAAGATAGCTGTTTGCCTCTGAGAGAGTACACATAGGAAATAGTGGAAGTCAACCATCTGGATAAGGTCACTTTAGATACTGGAAGACCTATCCTGTTTTCTGCATAGGAGACAAATAATTGGTCCGATTTTCTGAATTGTTTAGTTCTATGCAAATAGTACCTGAGCTGACGATGGACATCCAAAAATGCAGTTTCTGTTCAGCTCTGTCGGAATAGTTTGGGAAAAAGACTGGTAGGTCTATAGATTGGTTAATGTTGGTTTGAGATACGACTTTGGGGAGAAAGGAAGGGTTAGTTCTTAATGATACCCTGTCCTTATGAAAAACCAAATAAGGAGCGAATGCAGAGAGCTTGAATCTCGAAACCCTTCTTGCAGAAGTGACAGCCAGTAAAAATATAGTTTTCCAGGTCAATAACTTCAAAGAACATGAAGCAGACGGTTCAAGGAGGTAGTATCAAGGATGCCAACATTAAGTTTAGATCCCATTGCGGAGGAGGATGCTTTATAGGTGGTTTTAGAAGGAAAACTCCTCTCAGAAAGGCCTTGCATAACCTATGAGACATAATGTTATTGTCATGCAGGCCAACATGATACTTAGAAATAGCAGCCAGTTGTACTTTGACTGTAGATGACGAGGATCCTGAATGAAAAACCTTCGCCAGGAAATCTAAAACCGAATGTACAGGAGCAGTAAAGGGTCAATATTTCTGGAATTGCCTAAATAGAAAAGCGCCACTTGCTAGCATAAACAGTCCTAGTGGACGACTTCAAGGAAGACACTAAAATGTCTCTGACTGAGTCCGAAATCATCGGTAGCCTGGCTAGGGTAGGAAGTGGAGCAACCAAGCAGTGAGGTTGAGAGAATGAATGGCCCGGTGCTGCTGACCCGATTGGTGGATCAAGAGATCCGAACTGGGTCCAGATGCCAGGGCTGCACCAGAAGGTGACGATGCAGAGGCGGAAACCAAATTTGTCGAGGCCAATATGGGGCAATGAGGATCAACTTGGCTCTCAAAAGCGGTGGCTTTCTGAATGACTTGTGGAATCAAGGGAAAAGGAGGAAAAGCACAGAAGTCCCCGGGGCCAATCCTGGGTTAGAGAGTCTCTCAGGGGTTGGCCTGGAAGGGGAAAGAGTGAAGAAATCGGGGCACTTGTTGTTTTGAGGAGTAGCAAAAAGATCGCAACAAGGAGTACCCCACTTCAGAAAAATCTGATCCACTACAGATTGATTGAGAGACCACTCGTGAGGCATCAGAATGGATCTGCTCAGCCTGTCCGCTAATAGGTTGGACCTGCCGGGGATGTGCGTTGCTATCAGAAACCGCTGAGAAGAGATCGCCCATTGCCAAAGTCTGAGAGCTTCTCGACACAAAGGATAGGACCTGGTCCCGCCCTGTTTGTTGATGTACCAGACTACGGACATGTTGTCCGTCTGTACTGCAAAAGTCCCGTGGGAAGAAAGTCGTTGAGGGCTTGCAACGTTAAAAGCACTGCTCTCATCTCCAGGACATTTATGTGCAGATGGTATTCTATGGGTTGCCACGTCCCGTGGACCATCCTGCCCTGATAATGCCCCCCCACCCGATCAGAGAGGCATCCGTAGTGACTGTGGCAACTGGAGGAGGGGGAATAAAGGGTCGGCCCTGATGAAGAAGAGGGAAGATATCCACCAGTTCAGATGAGCTCGGCATGACTGTGTTACCAAGACTTCATGCCTCATCGGGAGACTGTGCGACCACTGCGTGAATAGCATCCACTGCAGAAGGCATGTGGAAGCAAGCCAGTGGTAGAAGAACAATGGCGCAGCCATAAGACCTAGAACCTTCAGTATAAATCTGGCTTTGATCTTGTTGCTTTGCAAAAGAAGCCCGAGCAATTTTTGGATGTCCAGAATTCTTTGATCTGTTAGTCTGGCTAACATTTTGACGGTGTTTAATTCTGCCTATAAAGGTGATAGATTGGCAAGGCAGCAGAGAAGATTTTTCAAATTTACTGAAATTCCCAAACTCCTGCAAAGCTGTAGAGTGTAGTCTCTGGACTGAAGAAGCTGACACTTGGTGGTGGCGGAGAGGAGCCAGTCGTCCAAATAGGGAAACACCTGGAATCCTTGACGTCTCAGATGAGCTGTGACCACTGCCATGCATTTGGTAAACACTCTGGGGCTGAAGTGAGGCCAAAGGGCAGTGCTCTGAATTGGTAATGACTGGTCCCTAGCGAAAGCAGAGAAACCTTCTGGAGCGCCTGTGAATCTTTATGTGATAGTACGCATCCTGAAGGTCTATAGAGCACATCCAGTTGTCCTTGCCCAGAAAGGGCAGAATGGACTGAAGCGTGACCATCCAGAATCTTGCCTTCTTGACAAATCTGTTTAGATTGCTCAGGTCTAATATTGGTCTCCAATCTCCCGTCCTTTTGGGACCAAAAAGAATCTCGAGTAGACGCCGGATCCTACCTGGTCTGCTGGCACAGTCTGGACGGCTCTTTTTTCTAGGAGCTTTGAAACCTCCTGTTCTGCCAAATCCCTTTGACCGGGTGAGATGTCTGGAAGGGATTGTAGAGGTACGGGAAACCTTTCGAAGGGGATTTTGTAACCCTCGGATATGATCGACTGTACCCACATCTCTTGAGATAGGGATTGCCAGGCTACTGGGTACAGCGAAATCCTTCCCGACTGCCTCCAAGGGTGGACAGTCGGGCAACACCTCAGGGATGCTGAAAGGGCTTCTCAGGAAGAGACTCCCTGTTGCCCTGGTTCTGAGGACCCCCCCCTGCCTCTAGGGCGTCTATTATTGTTACCCCTCTGCCTCTGGGGGTAAACTGACCACGTGTGTCCGTGTAGCTCCTTCGGCTTTACGGACCCACATCTTCCCCCATTTCTGTCCCTTGGGGTATGGTCTAGAAGGAGTGGAAAACTGGACTCCAACGGCAGAAAGAGTTTTACCGTCCTGCTCACACCTGGTCAAGGTATCCTTCACCTGAGGTCCGAACAACGCCGAACCATCAAATGGGGTATTGGTGAAGGACGCCTTAAAGGGGTCCGCAAAATTACACAGCCGCATCCAGGCTTGGCGTCTAAGAGCAACTCCTGTGCCTGCGGCCCTGCTCGCTCCATCGGCCGCGATAGGATATGAGCCGCATGGAGGAGTTAGATATGGAATTCAGGATAGCAAGCTGCGAGGCAATCTTTTCCTGAGCCCCAGCAGCAGAAGGATCCTGGACTACTTCACCCAGTTCCTTGAGAACATCTCGTTGAAGCCTGGTGAAGTGACAAAGATAATTCAGCGAACGCATAGCAAAGGTCGCTGAAGAAAACATCCGCTTTCCATACCTGTCCATGGTCCTAGAATCCTTGTTAGGAGGATGGACAGGTACTGAAGGATCCGCCAGTTCCTTCTTAGTGGCCGCCACCACCACCATAGCGTCCACAGAGACACCCTTGGAAAGGAACTGTTTGTCCGAAGGGGCCGTGATGAATTTGGATGGTCTCCTGGGGACAGGTTTCACAGAATCTGGAGCCGCCCACGCCTTCCGAGCCACTACCTGCATCAGTGGGTCGAAAGGCGGAGACACCCAGGAGGTGAAGGGTCGGGATCCAAAAGCCTCCAGGTATACCGACTCATCCTCGGAGGGGTCAATGGAGGGCCAATTCCCCCTCTGTTTGAGGAGCTCAAGGATGTCTGAAAAGGAGACATCCTCAGAGGGGGATCGTGGGGAACCCTCCGACTCATCTAAGTCGGTATCAGATGTAGTAGACTCAGGGGAGTCTGTGTGTTTCCTCTTACATGTCCTCTTCTGAGGGGGGTTCCCCTGCAGGATCAGGAGAAACCTCGAAAGAGGAGGAAATTCCCAATGGGGAAACCTGGGGCGATGGATCCCTGGGCCTGAGAGCAAGAGGCTGGCAAGAGGCATCTGCAGGCACTGATGAGGGAGGAGCTAGAGGGATAGACCGTTGACCAGGCTCAGAGGCCAGGACACTCCTCATCACCTCAAAGGCTCCCCTCCCTGGGAGGCCGGAATATCCCCGCTCCGAGGAAACAGGAATGCCCGGCTCCACTGAGAGGGAAGGCTCGAGGCCGATGTCGGTGCCGAGCTTACCAAAGCGAAGCCCGAGGGAGAGCGGGTCGGACAAGGGTCCGATGCCACTAGCCCCTCGAGCCGACAAGGAAACCCGACGACCGGATCCCTCCAAGGAAGGTCTCAAGGAGGAGATCGCAGCCGAGGATGACGGAGCCGAAGGATGTATCGGCTCCGCACCAAAACAGTCACTGTCCCGAAGCTCCGGCTCGAACTGCGATGTGGAGTCGGAGGAGGAAGTTCAAGGGGTAAGGCTATAGCCAAGTCTGATGAGACGGGCTATGGAGCATTTGGGCCAGTGCCTGAGACTTCAACAGCCTGCTTACCACCCTCTCCAAGTCGTGGTCAGACAGCCTGGAAGATCTCGAACATCGGCTCCGATGGCTCCGCCCGACAAAAGAGGAGACCCAGGAGCCGAGTGGATACTCAGTAACGAAGGGGACCGAGATCTCTTCGGGATGGAGCCATCGGAGCGAAGTCCCCTGAACTCCAGATGGAGCCGAAGGTTTCGCCCGATGCTGGATAAGTGTCGGCTCCAGGCGGAGCCGACAAGGCCATAGTAGATAAGGTATTGGAGCCAGCCGGCACCGAACCCACTACCTTCGAGGCAGATACATCGGTTCCAGCCGGAGCCGACCTCGGCTCGGCGGGCCGGAGCCACCGGAGGAGGCTTAGATACTGAAGCCTGAGCCGGTGGCTTAGAAGGTTTCCCAGACCCTGCCTTCGAGGGAGAACCTTCTGGCTTAAGTAAGCCACGGAGGATAAGTTTGTTCCTCCTTTCCTGCAGGACTCTCTGGCTAAAGGAGTGACACAAAGCACAGGAGTCCTGCAGGTGCAAAGGCCCCAGGCAATAAACACAAGAAGTGTGACCGTCTGTCAGAGACATTTTCTGACAGCACGAGTCACACTTCTTGAAGCCTGAGACCTTGCCTTCCCTAGACATATCCTAGGTGGAAGAAACACAGACAAACCCCAACAAACACACAAATTAATCCCCTACACACAACACACAGGAAGGGATTAACACTGGGGTTTAAGGCCTAACTAAAACTTTTACACTAAGGTTTAAAGGGAAGTTATGAAAGTGTGAAAAATCAGGGAATAAGGTGGCCTGTAATCAGTCCAGACTACACTATGACTAAAAAAGGGGAAATAAAAATACTAACTAAGCTTTTCTTTCTTTTACAAGAAATTCACTTACCTCTGCTGGTAAAGGAGACCTCTTTCGCTAAGCGGCAAACGAGATCTGAGGTAGTTCCGCCTTGCATCATGGGATATAGGGTTGCCTCGAGCTGGTAAAAGGAGTTCCTAAGCTAAAGCAAGTGCCGAGTCGGAGCCGAGGATCGGCTCCGAACCCATCCAGCAAGAATGAAGGTGAGATTGACAACTTAACATCAGCATTACATGATCTTGAGGTAAAAAAAAAATAAGCTGTTAGTGCTCAGTTCAGACCTTACCTTTTAGTGTCTCAGTTCATGTTTTAGTGTTCAGGTTCATGGGACTACAGAACAGTGTGTACCATCTGGTGGCATGTGACTGTGCACCTTGCATTCCTGTATGCACCTATCCCTTCCAGCCATGGGCAAGGCATTGATGTTGGATTTTGTAATTCTCCTCACAGGTGAATTTGGAAGCCATATGTCCCACTATAGTCCTCATGAGACCTAGTATGACATTATCCCTGGACTGTACGTCTTCGCCAAGGTGTTAGCAGTGATGGGTGACATCCTTATGGAAGTCACACAGCACACTAGTCATCTCCATGTCGGCATGGATAGAGGCAGAATGTGCCCAGATAAGCACTACCTGCATTTTGGGGGCTAGCTGTGTCATGCGATGGTGCCAGGATCCATTTCCTATTTCCAATCCAGTTGTCAAGCTTCCTTTTGAAGAGGGCCAAGGAGGTGCTCTGCTTGACATGTATGAGTAGTCTATTCCAGAGTATGGGGAGTCTCTGGGCCAGGATCCTATCCCTCTAGCATGTTTTGTTCATTGTGATGACAAGGTTTAGGTCCCTGGAGTGTGTGGCTCTGATGGATTGGGATTTCTTTAAGTGTAGCATGTCCTAATAGCTCTGGGTTTGACATGGTCTTGTATGTTAAGAAGAGATCACTTCTGAGTAGACGATGTGTGACAGAGTATAGCTGGAGTTTTTTTAGTCAGTCAGCATAGGGCATCTGCTTTAGGCCTGTGATTTTACACACACACACATATATATATATATATATATATATATATATATATATATATATATATATATATATATATATATATATATATATATATATATATATCAAAAGCAAGAATTACTAAGTCCCAGAACAGTCAAAATTGCTGAAGAATCCCAAAGTGGAAGCAGTCTGTAGCAGAAATAAAAGTGTAACCACTATGTTGAACTTCAAAGACTAGTTACACATAAAATAGCAAAAGTTGAAGCTTTTATTCACAAAAAGGTAAGCGCTTTCGCAGAGCACAGCACTCTGCTTCATCAGACAAAAAATAAAACAAGAAATCACTATTTAAGGCTCTCATTCAAATGACATGATCAAGACTTTGCATAATTAATTATTTAAAGAGATATGTATCAAAACTTAAAAACTTTTTAAAACCTTACATAAACAAGTATCATGTTTAAAATTCATGTACATGACATAAAATATGAATTCATGTAAAAGGCAATAACAGAAATATATTAAAATAGAATAAAATAAATAAAGTAGAAACAGCAAAATGCCAACAATATTATCGAAGGGGGCGTCCTCTCAAAACTGGTTTCAATGGTACAGTTTCATTGAGGCCATTGCCCCTATGTGCTCCCATTCTAAGAATCCACTTTACCTCACATTCTTCAGTGGCATTAACTATATTACCTAGCCATGGATCTATCCTCTGTACTTGTAGAATTTGAAACTTAAAAACATGATGCATACCTTCAGTTAGCATGTGTTTAGAAAGGGCACCAGTCATCTCCCCCCTCCATGTACTATAATAATGGTCCCTTATACGTTCACGTAGAGACCTATTTGTTTTCCCTACATAAAATTGAAAGCATAATGTGCAATATGCAATGTACACCAGGTTCCTAGTGTGGCAGGATCCATTAACTCTCAACTCCCACAACCGTCCGGTGTCCGGATTCCTGTAAAACCTGGATTCATCAATGTAAATGCATTGGGAACAATTACCACACTTCCTAGTGCCTGTGTGCAGATCTGATGTTTCCTTAATACCTAGATTTGTGTAGCATAACTGTTGTTTCAAACTATTCTTGTTTTTAAAAGTAAAGGAGGGGGTATCCCCTAAATACTTACTCATTTGAGTATCCAATTGTAATATATGCCAATGTGTGTGGACAACATCCTGCACAAACCCTACATTACTACTAAAAGGGAAAACAATAGCTAAACCAGAAGTTCTGGTTCTCAATGGTGAAACTACGTTACGTCTAGTGCCAAAATAAGGTCTTGCTGTATTAGTGCGCTCTCTCCTCACATGAGAAAAAATAGGACTGATTTCATTGTCTGTGTAGCTTCTACTGAGTAGGCCACTTCTGAGGTTCCGTAGTTCCATGTCCAGTATATTATTTTCACAACATAATCTGGACATCCGGAAGGCCTGTCCCTTAATAACATTCTTAAATACAACATTGTTGTGCATACTGTCACGGTGCAGAAAGGAGAAACAATAGCATTCTTTTCTAAACAGCTTAGTCTTACAAATATTCTCCTCAAAATAAACAGTGACATCTAAATAGTTAACAAAAGTATTAGAAAAAACTGATGTGAACTTCAAAAAAGAAGTAGTTGTATTCAGAAAATTAACATAGGATAAAAACATATCTGTACTACCCCTCCAAATTATAAAAAGGTCATCAACAAAACGCCTAAAAATACAACATTCAAATTGGTTAAGACATGCTGTTGCTCCCAGGCTACCATGACAAGATTAGCATAGGAATTAGCACAACTAGTGCCCATTGCTATCCCATTTATCTGTTTATAACACTGGTCTCTGAATAAAAAGATATTATTGTCAAGTACTAACTCAAGCATCAAACATAAAAAATCAGCCTTTTTTGAATCCATGCCTCCTTGTAACATAAGGTCTCTGACCATAACTTTTAGTTATGTACTTACCATAACTTTAGATGTTTGGGATCCATCTCACCTACATTCTGTACTGATGGGCTCGGAGCCGATCCCTCGGCTCCGACTCGGCATGCTATGCTATAGAGCGAGGCCTCCTATTGGCTGAGCTATTTCTTATCCCAGGATGCACCACCACTAATCCCCCAGATCTTGTTTGTCCGCATTCATGCACACATGCACAACTTGTTTATATAACATTGTTAGATGTTTCAAGATGAAACAACAGGATTCGGACCTTCTGATATCCTCTGATCTCCAAGGAAGGGGAAGGAGGTGGGTTATTAGAATGGGATGAGATGGATCCCAAACATCTAAAGTTATGGTAAGTACATAACTAAAAGATGTTATGTGATCCTATCTCACCTATATTCTGTACTGATGGGACAGCGTCCCTAGCACCTAAATCCCGGGTGGCTCATTGGAAAACATTCCTGAGCACTGTGGAACCAAATGAAGCTCGTCCTCTAGATGCCACATCCAATTTGTAGTGGGAAATGAAAGTGTGCGGGGAAGACCATGTAGCCGCAGCACAAATGTCACTAATGGCAAGCTTAGAATGAAAAGCTATCGAAGTAGCCATAGCCCTTGTAGAATGAGCTTTGACAGAGGTGGTAAGCTCTTTGTTAGAATAAGAATAAGCTTGAGTAATACAGTCCCTGATCCATTTGGCAATAGTGACCTTTGTGACAGCTTTGCCCAATTTATTGTCTGCAAAGGATACAAACAACTGATCTGTTTTCCTTGTTTGTTTGGTCCTGTCTAAATAAAACGCAACTGCCTGTGGACATCTAGTGTGTGGAATATGAATTCGCTTTGTTAGAATATTTTGGAAAAAGACTGGAAGTTCTAACGATTGTTGTAAGCAGAAACTGGAACAAACTTTAGGGACAAAGGAAGGATTTGGCCTGAGAGATACTCTGTCTTTGTGAAAAACCAAGTGCGGGGTTTTACAGACAAAGCTTGAAGCTCTGAAACTCTTCTGGCAGAAGTAATCGCCACCAGAAAAGCAGTCTTCCACGATAGAAATTTTAGATCACATGTAGCTGCGGTTCAAAGGGGAGGAAGTTAAGGCGTAACACCACATCGAGATCCCATAGAGGAGCAGGATGAGAAATCGGAGGTCTTAACAGCGCAGCTCCTTTCAAGAAGGTCTTACACAATCTGTTGCTCATTAAAGGTGGGTTTATAGATTCGTGAAAATTGGAAATCGCTGCCAATTGAACCTTGATGGTAGAGACTGAAGAGCCTTGATTGAAAAGAGAAGTTAAAAATTTTAGTACCTCTGCCACGGGAATAGAGATGGGATCCAGGCCCCGGCGTTGAGCCCAAATAGCAAATCTTTTCCATTTGCTAGAATACAGTTTCTTTGTAGCAGACTTATGGGCCGAAGATAATATGTGTACAACCTCTGGATCCAATGTATGACTCCTGACTATAGTCGGAAGAGGAGGAGCCAAGCTGTCAATTTTAAGGTGTGCAGGGACTGGTGGAATAGTCCCGACTGATGAACCAAAAGGTCTGGGATCTGATCCAGGAACCATGGACCTTCCAGAGCATATTTCCGAAGATAGAGAAACCATACTTGACGAGGCCAGTAAGGAGCAACTAAGATCATTTTGCTCCCCAAGAGAGATGCCTTTTGGATCACCCTGGGAAGGAGAGGAACTGGGGGGAAGGCATAAAGCAAGCCGGTGGGCCAAGGACGGGCTAGTGCGTCCATGGCGCTCATCCCCGGAGCCGGGGTTAGGGAGAAGAATTCTTTGCACTTCGCATTTAGTGGAGTCGCGAAGAGGTCGCAACACGGAACTCCCCATTTGCTGAAAATCTGACTTGCAACTGTCATGTTCAGTGACCATTCGTGAGGAGAGAGGATGGTTCTGCTCAGTCTGTCGGCTATCACATTGGACTTGCCCAGAATATGAGTAGCCACTAGAAAGCGTTTGGTCGAGACTGCCCATTCCCAGACTCTCATGGCCTCTCTGCAAAGAGGATAGGATCTGGTCCCTCCCTGTTTGTTCAGGTACCAGACAACTGACATGTTGTCTGAGTGAACGGCAATTATGCCCTGAGGGAGGTAATCGTGAAGGGCTTGAAGGGACAGAAGCACTGTCCTCATTTCTAGGATGTTGATATGAAGTAGGGTCTCTTCTGGGTGCCATTTGCCTTGGACTGACCTGCCCAGGGAATTCCCCCCCCCACCCCATCTGGGAGGCATCCGTGGTCAAAGTGGCTGCAGGAGGAGGTGGAACAAAGGGTCGTCCCTGATCCAAATTGGAGGGCACTAGCCACCAGCGAAGGTCCCGTTTGCATGTTTCCGTGATCCATATGAGGTGACTGAGAGGGAGTTCCTGAAAGGACCACTGAGCTGAAAGAAGCCACTGGAGAATTCTCATGTGCAACCTTGCCAAGGGGACTAGAAGAACCGTGGTGGACATGGATCCCAATAGCTGCAGGACCAGTCTGGCTGGGGCTTTGGACCTGGGAAGTAAGGCTCGAACTTGAGTCTGTATGGTTTGTATTCTGTCTGTAGGTAGATAGACCCGCATTCGGTTTGAGTCTATCTCTACCCCTATGAGTCTTATTCGTTGAGATGGCAGCAACACAGACTTTGGCCAATTGAAGGTGATTCCAAGGGAATTGCCCAGTGATATAGTGGCTTGTAGGCTCCGCATTAGTAGATGCTTGGAGGTGGCAGTTAGGAGCCAGTCGTCTAGATACAGAAACACCTGGAATCCTAGACTTCTCAGGTGAGCAGTCACGACTGCCAAGCACTTGGTGAACACCCTGGGGGCTGTGGTGAGACCAAAGGGCAGCGTGCGGAACTGAAAATGACTGCCTCCTAGGCTGAAGCGCAGATGTCTCCTGGACGCTTGATGTACCATGATATGGTAATAAGCATCCTTGAGATCTATGGAGCACATCCAAACACCTTTCTCCAGCAGTGGGAGAATGGATTGTAGGGTGACCATTCGGAACTTGGACTTTCTGACTGAACGGTTTAGAATGCTGAGGTCCAAAATGGGCCTCAAGTCCCCGGTCTTTTGGCACCAAAAGAATCTTGAGTAAGTCCCTAATCCGATCTGGTCTGCGGGGACCGGTTGGATGGCTCCTTTTTGCAGCAGCTTTGAAACTTCTGAGGCTGCAGTATCCCGTTGACTGGGTGGCGGGTCCAGGATTTTTTTGGACTGAGGTGGAGGGTGAGAGAAAGGGATGGTGTAACCTCTGGCGATAATTCGAAGCACCCATCGGTCCTGAGTGATACCTTCTCAGGCTTTTAGGTGCTTCGAGAAATGACCCCCGACCGGCTCCAGAGCTGCACAGTCGGGCAATCCCTCAGGGACTGTGAAAGGCTGAAGAGCCATGAAAGGACTCGCGGTCTCCAGTGTTGCGAGGGCCTCTGCCGCCTCTGGGACGGCGTCTTCGGAAGAATTTCCCTCCCTGCCTCTGGAAGGGGGATCCTCCTGCTGAGAGGGGTAAGGCTTCTGAGATCTACGGAACCACATTTTCCCTCCTCTTTTAGCCTTGGGATAAGGCCGAAAGGGAGTGGAAAATCGTGCCCACGGCAGTCAGAGTCTTACCCTCCTGTTCGCAGCGGTCAGTGTGTCCTTTACCTTGGGTCCAAACAGGGAGGACCCATCAAAGGGGGCGTCGGCAAAGGAAGACTTAAAGGTCTCCGCGAAATGACACAGGCGGAGCCAGGCTTGTCTCCATAGAGCAATGCCTGTACCCGCCGCTCTACTCGCGGCCGCATAAGAAATGAGCCTCATGGACGAGTTTGAAATGGACGACAATGTAGCCAGCTGAGAGCCAACCGTCTGGGCCAGCTCCTCAGGCAGGTTACCCAAGAGGGTATCAGATAGTTCTTTAATCAGATCCCTCTGAAATCTAGTAAAGTGCGTAAGGTAGTTCAAGGACCTTAATGTAAGGCAGCTGAACTTAGGGTGCGCTGCGTGCGATCCATGCTCCTAGACTCCTTATTAGGAGGATGGATGGACGTCGAAGCCTCTGCTACATCTTGCTGGGTAGCAGATGCCACCACCAAAGCATCTACAGCCACACCTTTAGTTAGAAACTCTTTTTCAGGGGGTGCCGAGAGGAACTTATTCGGACGAGCAGGCACTGGTTCCACAGAGTCTGGGTGTTCCCACGCCCTTCGACAGATCAAATCCAAGAACTCGTCGAAGGGTGGAGACACCCAGGAGGCGGAGGGCTGAGCCCCGAAGGCCTTAAGGAACACCGACTCATCAGCAGAAGGGGGTTTGGACTGCCAGCTGCCTCATTGTTTAAGGGCTTCCAGGATGTCTGCAAAGGAGACATCATCCGAGGACGACTTAGGGGACCCCTCTGCATCATCGAGATCAGTGTCTGATGTAAGAGACTCATCAGGGGAGTCAAAGTGCTTCCTCTTGCCTGATCTTTTCCTGGGGGGTTCTTCCGAAGAGGCTTCAGAAGGACCTCCAGGAGGGGGGGAAACCCCAGTGGGGGTAACCTCAGGCCCCGGGGCTCCGCTGTCTAAGGACAGGGGGACTGCCAAAGACCCAGTCTCGGTATGCAGGGAAGGAGCTGGGGAGACCGTGGAGGTAGCCAAAGATGATTTGGCTAACGCACTCCTCATAGCCCTGAAGGCGGGACCACCAGAATCCTGGGAGGGTCCCACCTCCGTGGCCATGACAGTAGATGGCACTCCCGCCGCCGACGCACCAAGAGGGAGACTTGGGACCAAAAACATCAATCCCGAAGCATCCCCCCCGGGGCCGAAGGAAGAAGTCCGCGTACTGAACTCTGACCCAAGAGCCGGAGTTGGAGTAAGGGTCGGGCCCGACCCTAAAACCTCCACCGGTTCCACCAGCACTGGCTCCATTGTTGCCGAGGCTGTTGGAGGAGGAACCATAGTAGGGAGGTGGACCATCGGCTCCAAAGCCGAATGGGCTGGAGCCGAAACTAGCTTTTGGAACACCGGAGACTGGAAGAGTCTTAGGAGCACCCTGTCGATGTCCGAATCAGACATCTTGGATGATCTGGACTATACCGATCGGGTCCGAACCGATTTCTCCATCAGCTCCAAAGGACTAGGGGACCGGCTCCGAATGGATTCTACCACTATTGGCTCCGAGAGAGATCTCAAGGCAATTTCCCTCGGTGCCGATAAGGACTTGGCCCGAGGGAAGAGTCTGAGCCGGTAACCCTCATCGGCTCCAATATCAGTGGAGCTGATGAAGGTGACCCGCCTCTCGATGCCCCAGTCCTCGGCTCCGAAACCAGAGGGGTCGAGACTGGAGGCATCGAGGCAGACCGTTCCGCCCTCGGCTCCAAGTCCGCGGAGCCGATGGAGCAGTCTGCCTAGGTTTGTTGGCAGTCGCTCCTGACTCACTGGTCGGCGCCGACGCTTTCTTCTTTTGAAGGAGAGGAGACGAAGATAAAGCCTCCTCGAAGGATGGCTTGATTAACCCCTTAAGGATTAATTTGTTTTTCCTCTCCTGGAGGACCCTTGATGAGAAGGTGTGACACACGCTACATGATTCTTGTAGGTGCTTGGCCTAAAATAGCACGAGGAGTGGTCATCCATTATGGACATCTTAAACCACACCTCGTGCATTTTTAAACCGGAGGGTTTATGCTCTTTGGACATGACTAGAGAAAAACACAGTTATCTAAGATAACACGAAAAACTAGCTAGATAAGTTCAAATTATAAAGTTTTTTTTTTTTTTTTTTTTTTTACACAATAACACAGTGCACAAGAAAAAACACAGAAAGAGAGGGTCAAGACCCTCTAACTAAAACGGGTACTTGACCCACAAATAACGCTAGAATAGCAAAAGGGGAAGGCCCCTCTAACTAAAACGGGAAACCTTCCCTTAACAAAAAGAACAACTTCCTCAACAAAATCACCAAATACACACACGTATCACAACAATAGCTGTTAAAACAGCTTTTGGGTTGAAAATGAGCAAATTCCTGACAGGAAAAGTCTAAATAAATTAGTACTTAGCCCAGCCAAGTTGAGACCATGTCTTAGCTTGTAAGCGGCAAACGAGATCTGGGGGATTAGTGGTGGTGCTTCCTGGGATAAGAAATAGCTCAGCCAATAAGAGGCCTCGCTCTATAGCATAGCGTGCCGAGTCGGAGCCGAGGGATCGGCTCCGAGCCCATCAGTACAGAATGTAGGCGAGATAGGATCACATAACATCAATACCTATGTCATTGGGTATACTCATAAAAAGTGCTACAACATCTAAAGTGCCAAGTAGTAATCTTTCATAACATTCAAGCTTACTAGTAAACTCAAAAAGATCCTGTAAAAACTGTTGAGTATCCCTCAACACATATTCATACTGTTCCAGCACCTTTCTTAACTCATAATCCAAATATACTGACAAAGGCTCCATGAGCCAACCGCTCCTAGCCACTATGGGTCTGAAAGAAGGCTTAACGACGTCTTTGTGTACCTTAGGAAGACCATGTTTTCGAGGTATTAAAGGATTTTCAACTATCAAATACTTTAAAAGATCATCTGTAATTAAACCCAGGGTAAAACATTCATGTAAAGAGAAATTAATATTCATTTGTATATCCATGACTATAGCAGTAGAGACTAACTGATACGAATCAGAAGCTAGCATGTTCTGCATAGAGTTAAAATAATATTCAGAGTCCAATACGACCACAGGTTCACCCTTATCAGCAGGTTTGACTACAATGTCCATGTTATTCCGTATACTATTTATGGCCAGTTTCTCTTCTTTGGTTAAATTATCAGAGTAATACATTGTACTGTTTACAAAATTATTGTATAGATCATGTTCAACAGCTTTCATGAACAATTCAATAGTTGGTGAAAAATGAGGTGCGTATAAACTCTTTCTCTGAAACTGTGTCTGTTGTTCAACACTATAATCATAGTGTAAAAGTTTCAAGGATAGAGAACGCAAAAACAACCGTACTGATATAATGGCATCACTGATATACATGCTAGTCGAAGGTATGAAGCCAAGTCCTTTACTTAACAAACTCAGTTCATTAGGCAACAGGGGATATCTAGAAAGATTGAGAACTAAAGCCCCTGGTTCCACATTCGTTTTAATGTTTGAGCTGGGGCTTGTAAGGGGCCTTCCTTCCTTTTCTGACCCCAGGGTACATCGCTTTCGACTGATCTCTTCCTCCCCGGTCTGATTGGGAGGGGGACCACCGGAAAAGACTGTCTTTGCTGTACAAAATCACGTTCTTTTCGCCTAACTACCGGTTGCCCATGAGGTGATGCTATATCTTTAGTGAATGTGTTGAGGTTGTTGGAAGCAGGAGGTGGAGAATTTTTACCCACTGCACTTGACTCAGGTGCTTCCACTGCTATTGTGTCAACTACAGTCTCTAAAAATACACCGTCTGTACTAACCGGACGTTCTGCATTGTAACTAGAACCTAACACAGGTTTATTCACTGTGGGCACTGCTATAAAATCATGTCTTGCCCTTGTAGTAGATAATGTTTCCAAACCATTCGGTCCTTGCGCTCTAGTGCGTTCACTACTAATTTCATTGCGTGGCCAAAAGAAGACATGTTGTTGTTCAAAGTCATTAATATCACGAAAAAGCTTTCTTTTCTTAGATTCCAGCAATCTAGACTCATAACGCTGTACTTTATCAATTGTTTCATGTATAAAAAGTTCAGCTCTCCCATCACCACCAGCCTCAGCTAAATCAGTTTGCTGTTTAACTAATAAGTCTCTTAATTCAAACTCTTTAGGCATAAAGAAATCAAGTAACAGTTTAACATAAGACTTACTTGTCTCCAAATTGATTTGTTGCCACCTGATTAGCAGGTCCGGATAAAGATTTCCATAAGTTGGCATTGTCAGAACACGAAGCCCTCTGGGTATGACATTATTTTTCAAGCATGCTTCCAGATGATAGCGTTGACACTGCAGTCTTTTAAATTTATAAACATTATCTTCAAACTCTTTTCTCAACTTCCTGTACCTGACTTCATTGGTGTTAGTCATTTGAACTGTTCCAACATTCAGGCTGTCTGTATCAAACAATGGATTTGGATTGTCAGTTAGTAGGCCCCTAAGCCTGCTGTAGGAGTCAACAGGCCGGTCATTTACTTGAACATCTCCTGCTGCTGCTTCCATAATTCAAACAAACAACCCCAACAAAACGTCAAAAGCAAGAATTACTAAGTCCCAGAACAGTCAAAATTGCTGAAGAATCCCAAAGTGGAAGCAGTCTGTAGCAGAAATAAAAGTGTAACCACTATGTTGAACTTCAAAGACTAGTTACACATAAAATAGCAAAAGTTGAAGCTTTTATTCACAAAAAGGTAAGCGCTTTCGCAGAGCACAGCACTCTGCTTCATCAGACAAAAAGTGAAACAAGAAACCACTATTTAAGGCTCTCATTCAAATGACATCATCAAGACTTTGCATAATTAATTATTTAAAGAGATATGTATCAAAACTTAAAAACTTTTTAAAACCTTACATAAACAAGTATCATGTTTAAAATTCATGTACATGACATAAAATATGAATTCATGTAAAAGACAATAACAGAAACATATTAAAATAGAATAAAATAAATAAAGTAGACACAGCAAAATGCCAACAATATTATCGAAGGGGGCGTCCTCTCAAAATTGTTTTCAATGGTACAGTTTCATTGAGGCCATTGCCCCTATGTGCTCCCATTCTAAGAATCCACTTTACCTCACATTCTTCAGTGGCATTAACTATATTACCTAGCCGTGGATCTATCCTCTGTACTTGTAGAATTTGAAACTTAAAAACATGATGCATACCTTCAGTTAGCATGTGTTTAGAAAGGGCACCAGTCATCTCCCCCCTCCATGTACTATAATAATGGTCCCTTATACATTCACGTAGAGACCTATTTGTTTTCCCTACATAAAATTTAAAGCATAATGTGCAATATGCAATGTACACCAGGTTCCTAGTGTGACAGGATCCATTAACTCTCAACTCCCACAACCGTCCGGTGTCCGGATTCCTGTAAAACCTGGATTCATCAATGTAAATGCATTGGGAACAATTACCACACTTCCTAGTGCCTGTGTGCAGATCTGATGTTTCCTTAATACCTAGATTTGTGTAGCATAACTGTAGTTTCAAACTATTCTTGTTTTTAAAAGTAAAGGAGGGGGTATCCCCTAAATACTTACTCATTTGAGTATCCAATTGTAATATATGCCAATGTGTGCGGACAACATCCTGCACAAACCCTACATTACTACTAAAAGGGAAAACAATAGCTAAACCAGAAGTTCTGGTTCTCAATGGTGAAACTACGTTATGTCTAGTGCCAAAATAAGGTCTTGCTGTATTAGTGCGCTCTCTCCTCACTCTCCACCTCCTGCTTCCAACAACCTCAACACATTCACTAAAGATATAGCATCACCTCATGGGCATCCGGTAGTTAGGCGAAAAGAACGTGATTTTGTACAGCAGACAGTCTTTTCTGGTGGTCCCCCTCCCAATCAGACCGGGGAGGAAGAGATCAGTTGAAAGCGATGTACCCCAGGGTCAGAAAAGGAAGGAAGGCCCCTTACAAGCCCCAGCTCAAACATTAAAATGAATGTGGAACCAGGGGCTTTAGTTCTCAATCTTTCTAGATATCCTCTGTTGCCTAATGAACTGAGTTTGTTAAGTAAAGGACTTGGCTTCATACCTTCGACTAGCATGGATATCAGTGATGCCATTATATCAGTACGGTTGTTTTTGCGTTCTCTATCCTTGAAACTTTTACACAATGATTATAGTGTTGAACAACAGACACAGTTTCAGAGAAAGAGTTTATACGTACCCCATTTTTCACCAACTATTGAAGTGTTCATGAAAGCTGTTGAACATGATCTATACAATAATTTTGTAAACAGTACAATGTATTACTCTGATAATTTAACCAAAGAAGAGAAACTGGCCATAAATAGTATACGGAATAACATGGACATTGTAGTCAAACCTGCTGATAAGGGTGGACCTGTGGTCGTATTGGACTCTGACTATTATTTTAACTCTATGCAGAACATGCTAGCTTCTGATTCGTATCAGTTAGTCTCTACTGCTATAGTCATGGATATACAAATGAATATTAATTTCTCTTTACATGAATGTTTTACCCTGGGTTTAATTACAGATGATCTTTTTAAGTATTTGATAGTTGAACATCCTTTAATACCTCGAATACATGGTCTTCCTAAGGTACACAAAGACGCCGTTAAGCCTTCTTTCAGACCCATAGTGGCTGGGAGGGGTTGGCTCACGGAGCCTTTGTCAGTATATTTGGATTATGAGTTAAGAAAGGTGCTGGAACAGTATGAATATGTGTTGAGGGATACTCAACAGTTTTTACAGGATCTTTTTGAGTTTACTAGTAAGCTTGAATGTTATGAAGGATTACTACTTGGCACTTTAGATGTTGTAGCACTTTTTACGAGTATACCCAATGACATAGGTATTGTTATGGTCAGAGACCTTATGTTACAAGGAGGCATGGATTCAAAAAAGGCTGATTTTTTATGTTTGATGCTTGAGTTAGTACTTGACAATAATATCTTTTTATTCAGAGACCAGTGTTATAAACAGATAAATGGGATAGCAATGGGCACTAGTTGTGCTAATTCCTATGCTAATCTTGTCATGGTAGCCTGGGAGCAACAGCATGTCTTAACCAATTTGAATGTTGTATTTTTTAGGCGTTTTGTTGATGACCTTTTTATAATTTGGAGGGGTAGTACAGATATGTTTTTATCCTATGTTAATTTTCTGAATACAACTACTTTTTTGAAGTTCACATCAGTTTTTTCTAACACTTTTGTTAACTATTTAGATGTCACTGTTTATTTTGAGGAGAATATTTGTAAGACTAAGCTGTTTAGAAAAGAATGCTATTGTTTCTCCTTTCTGCACCGTGACAGTATGCACAACAATGTTGTATTTAAGAATGTTATTAAGGGACAGGCCCTCCGGATGTCCAGATTATGTTGTGAAAATAATATACTGGACATGGAACTACGGAACCTCAGAAGTGGCCTACTCAGTAGAGGCTACACAGACAATGAAATCAGTCCTATTTTTTCTCATGTGAGGAGAGAGCGCACTAATACAGCAAGACCTTATTTTGGCACTAGACGTAACGTAGTTTCACCATTGAGAACCAGAACTTCTGGTTTAGCTATTGTTTTCCCTTTTAGTAGTAATGTAGGGTTTGTGCAGGATGTTGTCCGCACACATTGGCATATATTACAATTGGATACTCAAATGAGTAAGTATTTAGGGGATACCCCCTCCTTTACTTTTAAAAACAAGAATAGTTTGAAACAACAGTTATGCTACACAAATCTAGGTATTAAGGAAACATCAGATCTGCACACAGGCACTAGGAAGTGTGGTAATTGTTCCCAATGCATTTACATTGATGAATCCAGGTTTTACAGGAATCCGGACACCGGACGGTTGTGGGAGTTGAGAGTTAATGGATCCTGCCACACTAGGAACCTGGTGTACATTGCATATTGCACATTATGCTTTAAATTTTATGTAGGGAAAACAAATAGGTCTCTACGTGAACGTATAAGGGACCATTATTATAGTACATGGAGGGGGGAGATGACTGGTGCCCTTTCTAAACACATGCTAACTGAAGGTATGCATCATGTTTTTAAGTTTCAAATTCTACAAGTACAGAGGATAGATCCACGGCTAGGTAATATAGTTAATGCCACTGAAGAATGTGAGGTAAAGTGGATTCTTAGAATGGGAGCACATAGGGGCAATGGCCTCAATGAAACTGTACAATTGAAATCAATTTTGAGAGGACGCCCCCTTCGATAATATTGTTGGCATTTTGCTGTTTCTACTCTATTTATTTTATTCTATTTTAATATATTTCTGTTATTGTCTTTTACATGAATTCATATTTTATGTCATGTACATGAATTTTAAACATGATACTTGTTTATGTAAGGTTTTAAAAAGTTTTTAAGTTTTGATACATATCTCTTTAAATAATTAATTATGCAAAGTCTTGATGATGTCATTTGAATGAGAGCCTTAAATAGTGGTTTCTTGTTTCACTTTTTGTCTGATGAAGCAGAGTGCTGTGCTCTGCGAAAGCGCTTACCTTTTTGTGAATAAAAGCTTCAACTTTTGCTATTTTATGTGTAACTAGTCTTTGAAGTTCAACAAAGTGGTTACACTTTTATTTCTGCTACAGACTGCTTCCACTTTGGGATTCTTCAGCAATATATATATATATATATATATATATATATATATATATATATATATATATGGGTGCACTGCCTTTGGTGGTCTAAATGGTGTTTAACATCTGATATTATGTTGTCCTATCTCACCTTCATTCTTACAATGATGGGTTCAGAGCCGATCCTCGGCCCCAACTCGGCCAATACTTAGCTGAAAATCTCAAACCTGGCTTGTGGCAAGAAGGTATCCCACAATGCAGTGGTGTAATTCCCCAGATCTTGTTTGCCGCTTTATGAGGTTGGATGTGCTCATCTTGGCCGTGGCTAAGTTGTGTAAATTTTTTCCTATTACCTTGTCTAAAACTTGTTATATTTACATATTTATGTAGCTTTTATCCCTTAGTTTAACTCGTTGTGCCTCTTTGCTGCTCGTTGTTAGGTTATTATAGTTTTTCCCCCTTTAGCACACCTTTTGCCGTCGCTTTGTAGGCCCCTTTTAGTATCCCGTGTAGTGGTTATTGTTCATCTGTTGATCTCTTTATAGCTCTTTTAAGTTAGAGGGCTGTTAGTGTTTTATTGTTTTGTCCAAAGAATAAATAGAGCCATTTAAGTTAGAGGTTCTATTTTTTTCTCCCCTGTTGTCTCTCCTTGTGTTGTTCTGTAGAACATTTTGGTGTATCTTTAGCTATATTAGACTTTAAAAAAAAAAAATTTCTTGTTGTTGCTTTGTTGTTGCTGTCGCCTTTAGGGTCTACCAGAAAGGGAGAGAACACAAGCCTTCGGGCTTTAAGAAATGTCAAAAATGCTCCCATAAAATGTCCATCACTGATGGACATGTTATATGTGTTTATTGCCTTGGTGCCATTCATCTCCAAGAAGACTGCATGTTTTGTCATTCTTTTAGTGCTAGAGTACTTCAGGAAAGGAGAAATAAGTTGATTCTGAAAGGGCTCTTAAAGCCTTTTTTTGAGGAAGCCATCCATAGTTCTTCTTCCTCTTCTTCGTGTCCTTCCTCTAAAAAGGATAAGTCTCAGAAAAGACATTCACCCTCAATATCAGCTCAGTCGGAGCCGCCAGTCAAACTTCCTAAAATTTCAAAGGCCACTACTTCCTCGGCTCCACTGTCCTCGGAGCCATTGGAAGTCCTTTTGGTTTATAGGCCTGATACTTTCGGAGCCGCAAGATACCTCCACTCGGAGCCAATCCATTGATATTTCACAGGATTCTCCGACATTGAGATCACCAATCCTTCATAGGTCTCAATCTCCTTCCCTATCTTCCAGGTCTACAAGGAGCTTATCAGATGATAACATGGAATGGGTGGTGCGCAGACTCCTCAAGTCACCGGCATTGACTAAATTATTCTTGGCTCCCACCCATTTGGTCTCAGAGCCTACTGTGCCCACTGTTGTTCCTCCTCCATGCCAAGCTGGTCCTTCGAAGCCGGAGTGCTTGGTACCACTTACTGTGGACCTGTTGGTTCAGGGACCCCCTTCAGTGTTCACAGAGCCAACATCTGCTCCGACTCTCTTGGCGCCATCCGGCGAGTCTGGGAGCTGAGGTTCCCTGGTCGGCCTCGGGGGGATTCTCGGCCGTGATCTTCTTCGGTGCCGAATCTACCCCTTGGAGCATCAGCCTGGGTTAGTTCGGCTCCCACATCAGCCTCAGGTCTGATCTCATTGGTTCTGTTGCCTTCCTCTGTCTCCTCGGAGCCGGGGGAGTCTTCAGAGCTGGCGGGATCTGCCTTTGAGCTGATGAGGAGTGTGTTGTCTACCCATTCAGCACCACAGAGGGATACCAGTACTCGGCACCCCAAGGCACGGGCTACCATCTCAGCATCACCCATTCCTCAAGACAGCAGAGATCCAGAGCCTCAGGATCCCCCATTGGGTGAACCTCTCTCCTCTGAGGCCTCTAAAGAATATCCTTCTGAGGAGCCACCTCAGAAGTGAACCTGCAAGAGGAGGCATGTTGATTCCCAAGATGAGTCCATCACTTCATACACTGACCTCAATGAGTCAGAAGGGTCCCCATGGTTGTCCTCCGCCGCCCCCATTGCCGTACCTTTCACCTGCAAAAAATAATTATTATGAAACACATAATAGTTCTTCTAGTAGTTTAATATTTTGCATACTGGGAAAGCCCTTCCTCAAAAGAGGGGATGGCATTGTAGTTAAATTATTGGAGTTAGAAACTAGAATGATTTTCAAGTTTCATACTCTAAAGCCTAATGGTATGAATCAGGAATTAGGCAATTGATTATTTATTATATTTTATATGGAGAATATTTATTCATCATAAATTCATGTTCACTTTAAATTTTGGAAGTTGGCATTTAAATATTTGATTGTTTAATATGTTAATTGAATATGTTAATTGTAGAGTGAGTGTATAAGCATTATGTTCACACTCAATTAAATGTGATCCTTGAAGGCGAATTGCTGAGGTACCAGATCATTGAAAATAAAGGAGAGATACTGGTGAAGTGCTGGCGGCTTGTGTTTTTTCTTGACAATTTTCTGCTGTGAGGTGTTGTTTGAAAGCAAAGATAATTCTAAGATTATTAGGAACAATGGCCTCCACGATTACACTGGTCCCTCTTGCCAGAATGCACATGCATACCTCTCAACCTGGAAACATCAAAAGTCTGGACAAGGCCCATGAAAAATAGGTACAAATCTGTGTGCTGATTAACATAAAATTTGCATACATAATTATGTAACCCCACCCACTGCAATGGAATTGTGGGATGCCAACTTTCAAACACAAACTGAACAGACAACCAAATATGGCACCAGAATCCGCCTGCAACCTGCAGCCATCCAATATCCCATTACCTGGCTATTTCACCTCATTTACCATAAACACTAATGTGTGCATACTGCTTTACTTCTACAATGATTATTTGAATTTTATTTTTACATTTTATGGCACAATGCACAAACACTAACAGAGATCTGCTAAACAAACCAATACTGTCTCACAATGAAAATAGACTTAGCATTAAAACTTCTTGTGCCCTTTAAACTCACATTCATTGAAACAGCATTGTAACCCACACCACATCCAAAGAAAATGCATCTGGCCAGTGGTGGATAAAGATTTACTTTGCCTGTTTTCAAATCATAGCCCCCTTACACACAAAACAAGAAACAAACATGTGCTCTTAGATACACCTTCCTGACTTTATAATATATTCCTTGTATAATACAGCACACTTTCTAGACTTCAAACAATAAATTTAAAATGTGCTCTAACATTTTTCCAGTAGGCAATGAAACAAAATGCATGAACCAATAATGACAAAACTGCCCAATTCAGAACATTTCCATCTACTTACACACATAAACATACACTAAAAAATAGAATGACAGTGTAAGCCATAGGCATCTTGCACAGCTTCTCGCACTTATTTTTTTTTTGGGGGGGGGCAAAAGGCTGAAAACCAGGGACACATTTTAAACATTACTTGTATAATTTTGAAAAGTTGTTAGAATAAAATGCTATGTTGCCACCACGCATTTCATTGTCAAGTCTTAAACCCAGGATCCTGTGCACTACAGTCAGAGCAACATACTACTATACCAAATCAGCAGTTTCCTGAAGGATAGGAAGACTGAAACTTAAATGGCTATCATTTAGTGAATTTTTCTTACCATAGCTCTTAACCTCTTAGCACATAAAACCTGGACAAAGCCAATAATGGGGGAATACAGAATTCACTTCTCACTTCTCACCATAGCGCTCAACGTCTTCCACATCCCAAAAACATTACTCTGAACTGTCCATATATGTTCTTATTTCCTTTGTAGCCTGAGTTCTGATTGAAGAGAAGATGAGACCCTTTGTTCACTTACCCAGTTAAACAAGGACTATAAAATGGTTAAGCCTACTTTTATTTAACAACGTCACTTCTGGGGAAAAAACAGGACAATAACATTAGAGAAAGCCCATCCAGTTATTAGATTCTCAACATGAATAGCTGCATACAACAGAGTAATAAATGGGATAACTGTTTCCCCAACCTCAAGTATTTGTTTTACACAGTTTAACCGACATAAAATTATCTGCTAAAAACAAGTACTGCATTTACTACATGTTTACAAAATATTGGATCACTTTGTTGAATATTACCTTTATAGAGCTTCAATAAATTCCATGCTGAAGCTTTTATCCCAGCCACAATCCAAAAGAAATCTAAGCTTGTCTATCTGTAACAGGTAACAGAGGGCAGACTCATCATGCACCCCTGAGATGGCAGTCAGCTTGATGATGGAAGTCATGATGAGATTATAACTAGTGATAAGCAAAATGGCACTAAGAAGATAATACAATAAATACAGACATATTACACTGAAGTGAACCATATAAAAAACATGTAGACAATTAAATAATCCATACTAAATCAGCAAATGTAAAACATTTTAATTCAATTACTGTGTGAAAAAAAATCTATGTACCCTTTTACATTTGTTAATAAATTACAAAATGCAGGAAACGCTATGAGGGCTAAACTCTAAGCTATGTACCAAAACATTTTATCACAAAAAGGATTGTAACATTCATTGTTTTATTCATTGTCAAGGTACTTGTAATTTTAATAACACAAATGGTTCCACTCTTCAGTGTTAATAAACAATTTCGTGATTTTGGGCTATAAAACTAAAACACATTTTTGTACTTTAAATTAATATAACAAAGTAACAATAAAACTAATATAAGGAAAGCACGGTGACTCTGTTGCAACTTGTTACGTCTGTACTATGCAAACAAGGAAGAAGACAAAAATAAAACAAATCATAGGAAAACTAAACGCGTATGCGTTTTGTGCAATTAAACCGTGAAGGCGAAATCCTATTTCTTTTTCTTAACATTTAAATTTCCATTTCCCTTACATTAATAAAAAAATTAACCCTAGCGTGAGTTTCGTGCCTTCTATAAAGTTAAATTTTCATACTGACAACAGAGGGTCCTTCTCAGATCAGAACCAAACCTATTCAGAATAAATAGATAATATAAATGGAATATCATACGTCTAATGCCCTCCCAAGTCAGTTCTAATGTTTTGAACAGGCAGTAAAGAGATAGGAGAAAACCCAGCTGCTAGCCTCATGATTCTGTTTTTAATCTCTCTAGGGATTATTCACATTTATTCTCTTTTTTCATTATCTGCAAGGGGAAGGATTTACATTTTCTTATGATTCTATGCTATGATAGTAGTTTAGCTGGTAGCTAGCAACATGCGACTGCCGAGATGTCTACAACTAAATTAATTTAAAACAGTTGATGACGTTTCTAGCTTAGCTTGTATTTGTGTAACTAAACTACAGTCAATAGATGTACTCTCATGTTTTAAACTTTTTTGCCAACACTGGTTTGTAAACAAACAACCTTACCCCAGGGTTGTGTAGAGGGAACAACAAGTAGATCACAAATGATGTTCAGAACTTCACGTGAACACATTGCACGTACACGAAACACAGATGCTCGCAAATAAATGTTTCCAACAGTTCTTCCTGGTTCCCGTTCCCGCTCGCAGATCCAATTCAGGCAGAAAGCAACCGGAAGCCCTTGAGATCAATTCCAACAGGCTGATGGAGCTGATGTCGGCACGCATGTGATGACATCAGCTCAAAAAGTGGGAAAAAAAATTAAAATAAAAGCTGGGAAAATTTCAGAAATGAAGGGTTACCACTAGGGAATCGTGGCACCCCATTATTTGGACCCTGAAACACAGTAAAAAATGAGTAATTCAGGACAGTTGAGAGGTCTGTGCACATGAGGATCCTTCAGTGGCTATTATTCTCCCAATGGTCACTTCAAGAGCTTCCAATGTCTCATCTGATCAGAATAACGGACTCTTGCAAGAACAACTTAAGATGGTAGATGCACTCCACTCATGTGACAATAGGCAGACCCTTTGTTCCACTTCAACCAATAGTTACAGTGACCACAGACACTTCCCAGATATTGGGGGAGAGCAGTATCTGGGAAGAACAATCCAAGGTACATGGCAAGAACACGAAGCTCACTTGCATATAAATGTTCTAGAGATGAGAGCAGTGCTTCTTGCGTTGCAAGCACTTCAAGACTCTTTCCCTCTAAGGACTATTGCGATTCAGTCAGACAATATGTCTGTGGTTTGGTACATAAACAAGCAGGGGGGAACCAGATATTACCCCCTTTGTCGAAAAGCCCTAAGAGTATGGCAATGGGCAGTTTCTTCCCAGCACTTTCTAATTGCGACGCACATTTCGGGGAAGTCCAACGTGATAGTGGACAAGCTGAGCAGAGCAATCCTAATGCCTCCTGAGTGGTCTCTCAATCACAATATAGCAGAAATGATTTTCTAAAGATGAGGACAGCCTTGCTGCGATCTCTTTGCCAGTCCCGTGAATGCCTAGTGCAGCAACTACTTTACTCTAATCCCCTCTCTGGGGGAGACACCGAGAGATGCTCTGGCTCACGATTGGCCCTCAGGACTTCTATATGCCTTTCCACCATTTCCTCTCATACCCAGAGTAATTCAAAAAGCACAATGCTCAGGAAGCAGGATAATTCTCATTGCTCCTTACTGGCCTCGCCAAGTTTGGCTCCCCTTCCTTTGGCCTCATCTTCAGGAAAAGCCTTGGATTCTGGACCCAGTGCCAGATCTGCTGACTCATATGTCAGGGGGACTTCATTCTTCTCTCCAAACCCTAAAACTGACAGCCTGGCTGCTCCAGTTCCCAATTTAGTCAGGCTTTACAATTTCACTCCTACGGTTAGACATATCTTAATGTTCTCGCACAAAGCTTCCACTAGAAAACTGTAATCTAGTAAATGGAACAGGTTTTCCCTATGGGCTCAATACAGGAACATCGATTCTTTCCCTGCACCTATTCATTCTATTTTGGAATTTTTGGTGGAACTGTTTCAATAAGGCTCAGCTGCAGCAACCATCAAGGTTCAACTTGCTGCAATTTCACATTTTCATATTGGTGATCCTTCTTCCAACTTAATGTCACATAGGTTGTGTAGAGCCTTCTTAAAAGGTGCTTCCTTATTAAGACCTCCCTTTAAAGAACCCCTTTCTCCTTGGGATTTAAATTTTGTTCTGTCTTATCTCACGTCACTACCTTTTGAACCCTGGTCATCTTCAAACATCAAGTTCCTTTCCTGGAAGACCTTATTTCTAGTGGCTATAACTTCTGCTAGAAGGGCGTCAGAATTGCAAGCTCTTTCTATTAAACCACCATATTTGATTTTTCATTAAGGATAGGGTATCCGTACGCACAAACCCATCCTTTCTAACTAAAGTCTCTTCTCCAAACAACATAAACCAGTCCATAGAACTTCCAGTGTTCTTTCTGTCTTTACACACAGTGCAGACTGGATACGTTGTTGACCGCAACTGAGCTGAAAATATAAGTATCTTGATTTTTTTTTGATTATTTTTACAGATTACTGTTTTTAAAATTTAATATATATATATATAGCACTTTGTCTATTCTGTATCTTTACAAATCCTTATCTGTTTAAAAACTTTCATTTGTGTCTCTAGTGCTTGCTGTCTGTAGGCTATTTTGTCTCACCTTCCCTCCCTGTTGGTGTCTTGCTCTTATACTTGGTGGCTTTGCAGTTGCCCGCCCCTACTGTGACACTCCTCCCAGTCTAGTGTCATTAGCTCATTCTGCTTAATACAGAGAGAACTTTGATAAGGCCTTCTGTTCCTCCTTTTTCCCTTTCAAAAAGTAAAACAAAACTTTTTTTTTTCTTTCGCCTGAACCTCCTTGTGTTCTGACTTTGCTTCTCAAACATTTTGGAAATATACAGTATATTTCAGAGCATTTATTATAACTGTAATAGCCTTAATATTACTACAACTCAAGTGCTCTAGGTTGCACTGCATCTGAAGTGTTTGTGTGCTTTAGCTGCTTTTCTGTATATATAGACTTTTCTGCTTCTTTTACTAAATAAGCTCTGTAAAGTTGTTTTATTGCATTCCTGCCTGTATTTCTGAGGTTTTTTTGCACTTTTAAAGTTTGTTTTTGCTTAGTTTAATTAGTAGGCTACACACTCAAGTGCGCTAGCCGAATTAAAGCATTTGCTGTGTTTCTGTACCTAATTTCTGCTACTTTGTAAAAAAAAAAAAAAAAAATCCTTGTTTCCCGCCTTTACTGAACTAGAATAGTCCAGTCTTCAGGTATTGCTGATCTCTGGGCTGTGTCATAGTTCCTGTGTTGCCCATATCCTTATCTGGATAGGAGGAAGCTTCTTTGTTCACCAGTGAGAGTGGGGAGCTCTGAGCAGCCTATCTGTCCCTTGAGGAGTGGTTCCAGCCCAGTGACCTGTAGCTTATGGGCTGTTTTGTGTCATAGTTCCTGTGTTGCCCATATCCTTATTTGGATAGGAGGAAGCTTCTTTTTTCACCAGTGAGAGTGGGGAGCTCTGAGCAGCCTATCTGTCCCTTGAGGAGTGGTTCCAGCCCAGTGACCTGTAGCTTATGGGCCGTTTTGGGTCATTTCCTATCTCTTTCTAACCCCCTGCTTTAAAGCCAGCTTTAGCGCACTTTTGCGCTTGTAATTTAAAGTTTGTCCTGTTTTTTGCATTTACCTGTTGAGGCTACACACTCAAGTACGCTAGCCTGTGTCATATATTTACTGCATTTTCCTGCTATTTGTTGAAAAAAAGAAAAACAAAACAAAAAACAAATTAGCCTTGTTTCCCATCTTTCCTAACCTAGAGTAGTCCAAATACAGGCTTTGCTGTATTCTGGACTTTTGGAAAGTTCCTGTGTTGCCATTTCCTTTCTTGGATTAAGAGAGGCTTCTTTGTTCACCAGTGTCAGTGGGGAGCTTAGTGCAGCCTATCTATCCCTGGAGGAGTGTTCCCAGCACAAGAATCTGGTAGTCTATTGGCCATTTTGGGCCACTTTCTAGCTCTTTCAAATCCCCCTGTATAAAACCCGCTTTGGCGAGGTTTTTGCACTTGTTACTACTCAGCCAAACTCCTCGTGGTCCTGCAGAGTGGTGCTAGCAGCAGAGAGGCTAAAAGAGTGACTGCTAACCTGATAAAAGTGTTTTTTCCTGCTACTACCTGGGCGACTGTCCGATCTAGCTAAACTGCAAATATTTCTGCTTCTTGAACTGTTTTAAACTGTTTAAAGTTGTTTTTGCACCTGCACTTTTAAAGTTTGTCCTGTTTGTTGCATTTACCTGTTGAGGCTACACACTCAAGTGTGCTAGCCTGTGTTACATATTTACTGCATTTTCCTGCTATTTGTTGAAAAAAAGAAAAAAATATCCTTGTTTCCCGTCTTTCCTGACCTAGAGTAGTCCAAATACAGGCTTTGCTGTATTCTGGACTTTTGGAAAGTTCCTGTGTTGTCCATTTCCTTTCTTGGATAGAGGGAGGTTTCTTTGTTCACCAGTGGCAGTGGGGAGCTTAGAGCAGCCTATCTATCCCTGGAGGAGTGTTCCCAGCACAAGAATCTGGTAGTCTATTGACAGTTTTGGGCCAATTTCTAGCTCTTTCAAGTCCCCCTGTATAAAACCCGCTTTGGCGAGGTTTTTGCGCTTGTCACTACTCAGCCAAGCTCCTTTTGGTCCGGCAGAGTGGTGCTAGCAGCAGAGAGGCCAAAAGAGCGACTGCTAACCTGATAAAAGTGTTTTTTCTCCTGCTACTATCTGGGTGACTGTCCGATCTAGCTAAACTGCAAGTATTTCTGCTTCTTGAACTGTTTTAAACTGTTTAAAGTTGTTTTTGCACCTGCACTTTTAAAGTTTGTCCTGTTTGTTGCATTTACCTGTTGAGGCTACACACTCAAGTGTGCTAGCCTGTGTTAAATATTTATTGCATTTTCTGCTGTTTGTTGCAAAAAAAAAAAAAAAAAAAAAAAAGTTATCCTTGTTTCCCATCTTTCCTGACCTAGAGTAGTCCAAATACAGGCTTTGCTGTATTCTGGACTTTTGGAAAGTTCCTGTGTTGCCATTTCCTTTCTTGGATAGAGGGAGGCTTCTTTGTTCACCAGTGGCAGTGGGGAGCTTGGAGCAGCCTATCTGTCCCTGGAGGAGTGTTCCCAGCACAGGAATCTGATAGTCTGTTGGCTGTTTTGGGCCAATTTCTAGCTCTTTCAAGTCCGCCTGTATAAAACCCACTGTAGCGTGGCTTTGCATGATTTTGTGCATAGCGCGGCATCGAGCAGCGCCGCTTATTTGGGTTTGAGCCTTGGAACTGATCTAGTTCTCATAATAAACACCCTATTCCTACGCTAAAGCCTAGCACTTGCTCACTAAAGCAATTATATAAGTCAGCACTAAAAAATTAAAAGCACTACACCCTCACAAACTCCCCTTGAGTAACTTGTTCCCCATTGGCCCTTTTTTTCAATTATAAAGGAATTCCCCATACTATTCTAGTATGTCCAAAGGTCAGTTGTCAATCTCCTCTCCAGTCCAGCTGGTGAACCTGGGAATCTTGAGGCAATGTTACAACTGCCTAATGTACACAGACAACCCTCTCCTCCTCCCAACAAATTCCAACACATGTGAGAGATGCAGCCATATAGCCAAACTGGAGGCTAAGCTCTCTCAACTCAGTACTGGCATAACCAGTCAGGAGGAGAAGGACACCACACTCACTACAATTCCAGTCTCACATAGACCTACCATGACAGCAAACCAAACACATAAACACACAAAAACATACTTGGAGGCTCTAAATAAAAATCTGCCTAAGCAGCAGAGACCTCCAAAGCAGACACCCAAGCAACCGCTACCCCAAAACAAAATACGTGCAACACATAGTTCACAAAGCCAGTGTGCCAAACAGTCACAGCCCTTAAGGCTAAACAACACACCTGATACACTTGTAATAGGTGACTCTATCATCAGGCACACTGACGTCCCGCTCACCAGGCTGAACAAGGAGAAGGTCACGGTGAGCTGCCTATCAGGCGCTAGAATCCGCCACATAACAAAAGCACTCAGGTCACTCCAAGGCAAGTACAAATATGACTTAGTCATTGTCCATGTTGGTGTGAATGACCTGAGACGTACCTACCTGGACTACATGAAAAGAGACATAGAGGAGCTCTCTGAGCATGTAGCCCAGGCCGGTATGACCCTGACCTTGAGTAGCATCTTACCCTCACCAAGAATGATGCCACAGTATGAAGACAAGATTATCAATTTCAACAATTGGCTTAAGTATTGGTGTCATTCAAAGGGAATCTAATGCCTGTCAGCCTGGGATGACATGCTCGACAAGCCACGATGCTTCGCTAGGGACGGCTTGCACCTGTCACCCCTGGGCTTTCGGATATTGGCAAAGGCTCTTGCTACCCCCATAGTGCCTTTTTAGGCAAGGCTCAAAAGACAAACCCACCTCCATAGGTATCACAAGGGATAAGAAACTAAGAGTAATGCTACTCAACGCCAGAAGTCTAAACCTCAAGATGCACACTCGAAACTCTCCTTAGCATGGAGAACATCGATATCTGTGCAGTAACAGAAACCTGGTTCAAGGCTCTCGAGAGCACCCCAGCATTACCAGGTTATACCTCATACCATGCTTTTCGGCCCCAAAACTTGGACCGAACCACAAAAGGAGGGGGAGTATCAATATTCGTCAAAGATACCCACACCTCCAGGTTGGTGGCACAGCACGAAGCATCAGAGACTATCCATGTGCAACTAACAGTGGGTAAAACTGCTTTCCAGTTTATAGCCTGCTACAAACCACCCTCACAAATCCAGGAACCCCACTCGGCCTTCCTGAGAACACTGGAAAATATAAAGGTCTCTCCAAATACCATTATATTGGGTGACTTCAACTACCCAACCATAGACTGGGAGCATTACTCTGGCTCCAACACCCTAGCCCAAAGGTTCCTAGAATTTATAAACTCAAATGCTATGGAACAACTTGTTACCACTCCCACAAGAGGGGAAAACATACTGGACCTGATCATCACCAACATGGGGACTCTATGCTCCACACCAGAAGTGTATCCCTCACTGGTAAGATCAGACCATAAACTAATCTCACTGGATATTCACATCACAACCCCACCCCATGCCCAGAAAACCACAGTGAAAAACTTCTCTAAAGCAAATTTCACACTCCTCAAAACCAAGGTGGAATCCTTCAAAGCCCCCGGGCCTGTGGATAATATGGCCCAGACCACAAAATCCTTTATAAACGCATTCTATGAACACCTTCAGGAATGCATGGCTCATGCAATCCCAAATAAAACCAAGACCCAATCCTCCAAAGGCAGACGTCCTGTCTGGTGGACCCCAGCCATAAACAAACTATACAATAGAAGGAGGAAGTGACTACATGACAGAGCAAAATCCCAAAAAGGGAAGGCATCTCTGATCAGTATTAGCAAAAAACTATGGGCACTCATAAAATCATCTAAGGCCAGCTTCAAGAGAAAAATTGCACAGGACACTAAGGATAATCACAAGGCTTTCTTTAGTTATGTTAGGAACCTGGGTGGGAATTCCCAGATATGCTCAGAATTGGTCCAAAATGACAAAAAATACACCGAACCTACAGATATTGCCAACATCCTAGCTGACAGGTTCAGTGCAAACTTCTCCCCCCCCTCCCCACCAAAAGGGCTAATATCTATCCCAGCAGAGTGCTGCCCCCTGACATCTCAGATGCTCAGGTAAGAGCTGCCCTCTCCAAAGCAAGAAGCACAGCATCAATGGGACCAGACGGTGTCCCGGGCTGCGTCCTACATGAACTCCAAGAAGAGCTAAACCCAAACCTAAAACTACTGTTCAATCTCAGCCTTACTACAGGATATGTATCCAAAGAGTGGTGTACAGCAACAGTGGTCCCTCTCCACAAAGGTGGTGCCTCAACGGATCCTGGAAACTATCGCCCCATAAGTCTCACTAGCTTGGTCTGCAAAGCTATGGAAAGGATCATCATGGTCCTTATAAATAAAGATATTGGGGACCTTCAGACACTGGATCCTACCCAGTTTGGCTTTGTTAAGGGCAGATCCTGCCTCTTAAACCTGGTCAATTTCTTTGCAACAGTCACTAAGGCCATTGACAAGGGGAAGGTGGTCCACACAGCCTACCTGGACCTCGCAAAAGCCTTCGATACAATACCCCACTCGGGCATTATAGATAAGCTCACCAGCTTAAATATAAACCCCTATGTCACTAGATGGGTTGCAAACTGGCTCAAGAACAGAACCCACATGGTTAGAATAGCTGGAGCCATGTCAGACTCCAAACCAGTTACAAGTGGTGTCCCACAAGGCTCAGTCTTGGGACCTCTCTTGTTCAGTATATATTTCTCGGAGGTACAGGCCAACATGGAAGGACTGTGGCTGACCAAGTTCACAGATGACTGCAAACTGGGCGCCATAATAGACTCTCCAGCCGACACAAGCATCCTCCAAAAGGGCCTCATAGAAACAGACAACTGGTGCCAGAGCCATGGCCTCAAGCTAAACGCCAAAAAGTGTATAGTCACCCCTTTGGCAAAAACAAAGTGCCCACAAATTACCACATAGGTGGTAATCCATTAAGTACAGAAGAAGTAATTAGGGACCTGGGGACCCAAGTTGATAGCAATCTCTCATTTGACAACCACGTGGCCAAAGTGGTTAGAAAAACATTTTATATAGCCCACCTAATCATGAAGGGATTCACATCTAGATCAGGGGAGGTCATCGTGCCTCTTTACTCATCCCTCATCAGGCCCATAATTGAGTACAATGCCCCTTTTGGGATGTACCTTACCAGACACCTGCAGCAACTGGAAAGACCCCAAAAGTAACTCACCAAGAGGATCAAGGGGCTCAAACAGATGCTGTATGCTGCCTGGTTAAAGAAACTCCAGCTCTACTCAGTGGCATACCACCTGCTCAGAGGCGATCTGTGCCTGACGTATAAAGCCATGTCCAACCTGGAATTAATGGACATGTTGCACCTCAGAAAATCCAAATCCCATCGAGCTACGCACTCGAGGGACTTAAACCTCAGCACTGAAATAAATAGGACATGCTGGAGGGACAGATTCATAACCCAGAGGCTCCCTTCACTCTGGAATAAAATCCCAGTCCAGGTTAGGCAGAGTCCCTCATTGACTCTCTTCAAGAGGAATCTTGATGAGTGGATGGGAGATTGTAGGTTTACCCCGGGTATCACTTCTGTGTCACTGTTAGACAGAGGCACAGTATACTAACCTCGAAAAAGGGCATAGCAAAATTAATTTAAAATGGGTGGCGAAAGCCATACACACTCTGGCTAGGCTTATAAATGCCCTAGGGCATATAGCCTAGTATGAACCTATGAACCTATGAACCTATAGCAACAAGGCAGAGTACAAATTACATCAAATGGACGTGCATAGACAACTCATATCATATCATGTGTTAAACTGGGGACAGTAACAGGATGAGCTAGCTTTTCAACCATAGTTTGCATTTCTACTTGAGCAATGTGATATTGTTTTCTAGCTTCATAACTACAGAGAGCGGTGGAGATCTTAGGTCGCTCCTCGACCCTTACAACAACCAGACCGTCCCAGTTTGGCACGCGTGACTTTCTCGGGGACCGGGGTGATGTTTGGACCACCTTTTTGTTCGAGCCTCCCCTCCCTCGGCTTCGACTCTTGGACTCCGCCGTCGGCTATCGTAGCTCGGGACACTCCCAGGATTCTGGGGTCCAGGTTCCCGGCTCAGAGCCGTGAGAGTCTGCTGTCCTCCATCTCCTCTCTCCTCTCTCTACCGCACCTTCCTTTGCTGGGCGTGGAGACTGGCAGGTCACCCGTCCTCCCTCAGCGTAGTCCCGGAGCCCGGGCACTGAGGGTGGGGGTTCCTCCTCCCGAGTTGTCTTCCATCCACGGTCATGAATGTAGATAGGGGATCACATAACATCTTTTTTTATGTACTCTACATAACTACAGATTAGTTCATCTGCCTTGTTAGCAAGCATTTTCTTTTTATAAACATATGCATGATAATACTGCCTGGATCTACTGGACCCTGCAGCTCCATTTTACTCATTAAATTATTGCAATTATTTAATTTAGCTGTAGCATAATAGCAAGAGTCTGACTCTGTTGTTCTTGCAGACAGATCATCACTTTCCAGAAGTATAATAATATTAGTATCAGGCTTTTCATTGGTAACAGTTTTCACAGGTATGACAGTGTTGCTATTTCCAATAGAACATCTAGCTATGTGGCGTCTTTTCACACATTTAAAACAGAGTATGGGACAGATTCAATAACACCTACACTGTGTACACTAAGTGTACATGATTGTATTCAAGAATATCCCTAACACATTTTTGTGCTTTCAAGCCACTCGAAAGATTACGCTAAGTGTACATGTAGTCTACACTTTATGGTAACCTTTATGAATCCCTGTCAATATTTAAAACTGCAAGAATATCAGTAGGCAAACTAAAATTAGGAGGAAGAAGGTGTGAGTTATGTCTGTGTTGTCTGTTTACTCAGAACGGTGTACACTTAGTATACACTTATTGTAGGCATTATTGAATCCTGGGGTATATCTAAATTGATACTTTCTGTTTCGTACCAGAATTTGACATGTGCTTTTCCATATATCTGGACTCCCAGTTTTGAACATAGTTTCATTACTTTATAACCTGTCTACTGCTAGTAGTACAGTAATATCAGTAATATTCTTGGCAGTCATAGATCCACTTTGAAACACCCAGCTTGAAAAAGTAGCAGACAAAGCCTTTTTAAAATTTATCAATAATTAATATTTCTGACATTCAATTTTAGTATGTTGACTCTCAGATTTCACCACAGTTTAAGTACATTTTTAAATCACATGCTTGACATCTTAATAGTTTTACCTAACAATAAACTTTTATTAATTCTATAAGAACAGCAGACAGCTACTAAAAAAACATTATGAGTTCTGCATAGCTTTAAAATTATTTACAACAAACAAGTAAAAACTCATATTAAGATAAAAATATACGAAAGCAAATATGTATTTCCATATATCCTAATTCCTTTTCCAGCCTGCCCTATTAGGTAACATATTCTTCCTGGCATTCATGTCTGTAGCATTTGTCTGTGGATCATATACAATGGATATAAAAAGTTTACACACCCCTGTTAAAATGCCAGGTTTTTGTGATATAAAAAAAATGACACCGCAATAAATCATTTCCAAACTTTTCCCACCTTTAATGTGACCTATAACCTGTACAATTTATTTGAAAAATGAACAGATCAGTTAGGGGGAAAATATAAAAAATAAAAAACATACAATAAGCTGGTTGCATAAGTGTGCACACCCTTAAACTAATACTTTGTTGAAGCACCTTTTGATTTAATTACAAGATTCAGTCTTCTTGGGTACACACCTGCCATCAATTAAAGAGATTCTGATTAACCCCAAATAAAGTTCAGCTGTCCTAGTAGGATTTGCCTGACATTTACTCAGTTGCCTGCTACAGCAAAAGACATGGTTCGCAGAGAGCTTGCAAAGCATCAAAGGGATCTCATTGTTGAAAGGTATAAGTCAGAAGAAGGGTACAAAAAAATGTCCACAGCATTGGATATACCATGGAACACAGTGAAGACAGTCATCAAAAAGTATAGAAAATATGGGACAACAATGATGTTGCAAAGAACTGGACGTCCCTTCGAAATTGATGAGAAGACAAGATGAAAACTGGTGAGGGAGGCTGCCAAGAGACCTACTGCAACACTGAAGGAGCTGGAGGAATTTCTGGCAAGTACTGGTTGGGTACTACATGTGACAACAATCTCCTGTATTCTCCATATGTCTGGGCTATGGGGTAGGGTTGCAAGACAGAAACCTTTTCTTACACAGAAAAACATACAGGTCCAGTTAAAATTTGCAAAACATACATACAATACATCAAGTCTCCCAAAAGCATGTGGGAAAATGTGTTATGGTCTGATGAGATCAAGGTTGAACTTTCTGGCCATAATTCCAAAAGGTACGTTTGGTGCAAAAACAGCACTTTATATCACCGAAAGAACACCATCCCCATGGTGAAGCATGGTGGTGTCAGTATCATGCTTTGGGGTTGCTTTTCTTCAGCTGGGACTGGGGCTTTAGTCAAGGTGGAGGGAATTATGAACAGTTCCAAATACCAGTCACTTTTGGCCCCAAACCTGCAGGCATCTGCTAGAAAGCTGAAGATGAAGAGGAATTTCACCTTTCAACACGACAATGACCCCAAGCATACATCCAAATCAACAAAAGCATGGCTTCACCAGAAGAAAATTAAAGTTTTGGAATGGCCCAGCCAGAGCCCAGACCTAAATCCAATAGAAAATCTGTGGGGTGGGTGACCTGGAGAGGGTTGTGCACAGGAGATGCCCTCGTAACCTGACAGATTTGGAGCGCTTTTGCAAGGAAGAGTGAGCAAATATTGCCAAGTCAAGATGTGCCATGCTGATAGACTCTTACCCAAGAAGACTGAATGTTGTAATTAAATCAAAAGGTGCTTCAACAAAGTATCAGTTTAAGGGTGTGCACACTTATGCAACCAGCTTATTGTACTTTTTTTATTTTTTATATTTTTTCTCCTAACAGATTTGTTTTTCAGTTGAATTCTAGAGGTTATAAGTCACAATAAAGGTGGGAAAACTTTTGAAATTATTTATTTTGGTCTCATTTTTTTATATTACAAAAACCTGGTATTTTAACAGGGGTGTGTACGCATTTTATATCCACTGTAAGTGCAGCATCAAGATCCCAGAGGCTGACCTTTGTCTTCTGTGCTTTTGTTTTAGTCTTATTTTCTACTTAACATATTAAGGTGAAGGAGAGCGATGTCCACAGTTGATAAATCTAGATCTGGATCATGATCTAGTATGAAGAGAGTGGGTGTAAGGAACAACTTGGGCTCCCAGAGTCATGAACAGACATCTTGTGTAAGTACCTTAAGCAATGTAGGCTACGGGCAATCCCAGAAGATAGACCTCCATGTGCCTAGCTCTCCAACATTACAGTGCCAACAAAAAGGAAAGGAATTCTTATACATCCATCCTGGATTGTTTAACTTGTGTATAAAATATTAAAATACACATTGCCACCAAAAAAACTAAATTGTCTAGATGAGTTCTATAACTTGGGGTGGAAGGAATAACTGACCATACCTGAGGTATAATACATGCATAAATATAAATCCCTATCCCAAATCATGTTATACATGTCTACCAGCTGGTTTCTACTGTCTGACAATATGTTATACAGGTCTGATATAAGTCCCTTAGAGTTATGTGTGTCTTCTCTCACTTCATCTCTACATCTAACCAACTGAGGCCAATTGTTGCTGACCCTAGATCCAATCTGGCTTTAGTAAGCAATGCTAACAGTTTTGTAAACCATTCACCCTGTACCTGTTATAACTCCAACTTAGCTAACAGCATCCTCTTGCAGGTGAAAGACCAGCTAATATCAACTGTTGCTAACATACATTCTGGAGATGTTTCCTCATTAATTTTGTAATGAGCAGGTTTTTCATATTTAAAAGTTTTTGGATCCTGACAGGGTACAAATCCTGTAACCAAAGTGTTGTTCTGGTCAGATCAAATATTGACTTTATGGTATCCAACAAGTAGTGCATGGTTGTGCATGATTGTCACATTGTTCCTAGTAGTATTAACTTTCAGTTTCATTAATTTTCTATGAAAAAGTGAGAGCTTGTTAATCTCAGATCTAAAGATATCTTTCTAAATAGTCTGTACTGTAGTGGTAAGTAGCACAATCAGTAGTGCAGCCCTCATATAGAAACTCAAGTCTGTAGGGGTAACACAACCAATTCTGGGGGTAGAGAAAGAATATCTCCAGAGAACCTAGTCTTTTTCCTGTAAAGTAAAAGAGCACTTAATTGTGGCCAAGGATCTAGGAGGGCTACAGGATGAAAGACAGTATATACCATTTGATAGCTAATAGCTTTTGTTGCATTTCCAGGTGCATTTTGCCCCAGAATTGCAACTAATTCCTGATTTTATTGAATGTATTATAATGCATTAATGATAATAAGTCATGGTATGACTTTGTGTAAGAAATGAAAAGACAAACAAGATTTTTGGCATAAATAATGGTACCAAAAATGCGCACTGGAACCACCCATGTGATATTTTAATACACCAAAGTCTATAAGCTCATAAAATAAACACAGTTTATTATAAATGAAACAAAAGTCATTGTGCAGACTTTTTCAGCTAAATAAGTGCACAAAATAAATTTGTTATAGTGATAACCAAAGAAACTAATACAGAATACATTCTTTCAAAGGTTCAGAGTCCCATAAATAAAGTGACACAATCTGTCAAATAAAGTCTAATAATTACCTTCTGGAGTAGAAATTATTATCCAGAATATATAAGATACTTCCAGGTATTCCTTTGTAGGAAGATGTCCGGGTTTCCTCGGGTATAATTTGCAGTGATTCTTCTTCTTACTACAGCTCATTACTAAGATCCATTTTTCCGGGCACACCATACCCGAACCCCAAGAGAAGCCAAATGAATTGAATTAGTACGGCTATAGCCCTGTCTCCTATACATCACTTAATTACAGAATTAGTTTACCAAAGGCCTAGTAACTGAATCATGTAGAAATCCTCTCTGCCTAATACACAGTGGTAACTAAGTATTTAAAGCAATAGTTGTATTTTCAGCATGCATTCACAATATATCATTTTTTAAAAAGTAATTATTCTATTTGCAGCACTTGTTCATGCTGTTTACATCATGCATATATATATATATATATATATATATATATATATATATATATATATATATATATATGAAGAGAGAAAAAAGAGATCATTTAGTGTCTGTTGATCTAGTAAAAAACAATATATACTGCAGTAAAGGGAGCATCAGAGTTACTGAGCTGAATGCACATAGGCAGTCAAAATAGACATCTTCATAGCAGTGCCTGTAGTAGTCTATCAAGGCCAGTGTCCCTACAGAAAGTTGATTACTGACATCTGAATTTATCAAAGTCTACGGAGGTGAGTCTCAGTGGAGGCTATTCTTGAAATTGAAGTCTGGAAGGAATTCCAAACATATGAAAGATACAGATGTTATCCTGCTTATAGGATAAAGAATAAGAACTGCTACCTGTTGTAAGTACTATTGCTTTTACTAACAAAACTTGGGAGAAAACTTGTATCAAAAATACTGAACCTGTGGATATACACTTTACTTGAACACTTGCTAAAGTAGACTTTGTAATTGTTTTTCCTGTTATTTTCCATTTGGCCAGGAGACACTTTTTTTTTTTTTTTTACTATATCAATAAAGATTATTTTTTTAAATGAAATCTAGTTTGCTGAGACTGAATTCCTTTATTAAAAATACAGAGAAAAAGGTGGGTCCAAGATGGCCGCTGACAACTAGACATGCATTAAGCTGCAGCTCCATAAACTAAAAATTTAATCCGCAATAAAGCCTAAACATCCTGTGTCCAAAAGGAAAAACCTGCACAACTCTGGCACAAACAACATCTAAGAAGTGAGAAAACAGCTTTATCTACAAATACTAAGCTAATTTTGAACATTTGAAGTACCTTCTAAGTCAGCAGGGAAGCAGTGACTGAGACCGTGTGGCCCGGCCTGCTCGATTCTACAGCTCAGCAACACCTGGAAAAGACTTCAAAACAAGAAGAAAAATCACTATGGCTAACAACCAGGACCAAAGTAAGGAACTAATGGAAATACAAATGTCCAAATCAAAAATATCTGCAAGTGTGACTCCTGAAAAGGACACAGCAAGCAAGAGACAGAAAACGTCTAAATCACAACAGGAAACAAATATAGTTTCTTTGACAGCAAAAAATGAAAATTCATACTCAGTAGAAGATATAAAAACAGCCCTTCTACCACTCCAGAGTGACATTCGTGAGTTTTCTGAAAAGCTTAGTTCTGTGGGAAGCACCATTGAACAAATTGTGGCAAGACTAACCTTAAATGAAACTTAGACTGAGGAAAATACAGCTGAAATCAAAGCCCTAAAGACTACAATTAAATCCAACGAACAGACCATAAAGGAACTCCAGTCAAAAATAGTAGACCTTGAAGCAAGAAGCAGAAAGAACAATATAATTATAAGAGGGGTACCTGAGGTATTTGACCAAACATAACTAAACACAATAATTAAAGAGAGTGTGGAAACAAGTGTTGAAAATAAGAATATAGCAAAATAAATGATCATTGAATGTGCACACAGATCTCTTCGGAGATCGCAGGATGAAACTGTACCAAGACAAATGTATGTAAAAATACTCAATGCAGCACACACCTACATGATTCTAACGACTGCTAAACAAAAAAGAAATATAACTGACCCTGGTAACTATCACCTGACTAGCCTGGTCTGCAAGGCTATGGAGCGCATCATCATGGAACTCATTAACAAAGACATTGGGAACCTCCAAACACTTGACCCGACCAAGTTCTGCTTTGTTATGGGCAGATCATGCCTACTAAATGTGGTTGACTTCTTCACCAAGGCCACAGATGAGGGGAAGGTAGTTCACACAGCCTACCTTGATCTCATCAAGGCTTTTGACACCATTCCCCAATCGGGAATTATAGAAAAACTCATCAGCCTGAACATAAACCCCTAAGTCATGAGATGGATTGCCAGCTGGCTTACAGACAGAACTCACATGGTAAGAATAGCGGGCACCAGGTCCGACTCTAAACCAGTCACAAATGGGGTTCCGCAAGGCTCGGTCCTAGGACCCCTACTGTTTGGCATATACTTCTCAGAAGTACAGGCAAACACAGGAGGACTACGGCTGACCAAGTTCGCTGATGACTGCAAACTGGGAGCCATAATTAACTCTCCAGCTGACACGGACATTCTCCAAAAGGTCCTTACTGAGACGGACACCTGGTGTCAAAGTCATGGTCTCAAGCTAAATGCCAAAAAACGCATAGTCATCCTGTCTGGGAAAAACAAAACACCCATGAATTACCACATAGGTGGCAGCCCCCTTAATACAGAAGTGGTAATAAGAGATCTGGCGACCCAGGTAGATAGTAATCTCTTCTTTGACAATCATATTGCCAAAGTAGTTACGAAATCCTTCTATGTAGCCTATCTAATTACTAAAGGGTTTGCATCTAGAAAGAAAGAGGCTATAGTGCTCCTCTACTCGTCACTCATCAGACCCATCATAGAGTACAATGCCCCATTTGGGATGTACCTCACAAGACACTTCCAGCAGCTGGAAAGACCACAAAAGTACCTCACCAAAAGAATTATTGGCCTCAAACATATGTCCTATGCAGCCCAACTGGAAAAACTCCAGCTGTACTCAGTGGCATATCAATTACTCAGAGGTGATCTCTGCCTGACTTACAAAGGCATGTTCAACTCAGAATTGATGGACATACTCCACCTAAAGAAATCCAAGTCACTGTGAGCCACTCACTCTAGTGAGCTAAACCTCACCACAACAATAAATAGAACATGCTGGAGGGATAGAATCCTGTCACAGAGCCTCCCCATGCTTTGGAACAAAATTCCTAACTACATTAGGCAGAGCCCCTCACTAACACTCTTCAAGAGAAACCTTGACGAGTGGATAGGTAACAGATAATACACCCCTGGGATCACTTCATTGGCTCTTCTTGACAGAGGCTCAGTTAATTAATCAATGGGGCGGTGAAAGCTGACACACTCTGGCTAGGCTTATAAATGCCCTCAGGCAGAGAGCCTAGTATCTGCCTATGAACCTATAACATGGAGGGGCCATAAAATAAGCATTACACAAGACCTACCACTACCCATCAAGCAAGAATGCCATGAACTAGCTCCTTTCTGCTCTTATCTAATTAAGAAAAATATCAAATTTCAAATGAGCTATCCTGCAAAACTTATGTTCAGCTACAATGATCAAAAATACTGTGTTCAAAATAAAACTGAAGCTAAAACCACATTTACCAAAGCATTCAGAGAAACCCCTGAAGCAAAGAAATAACACAGCAACATAGCCGACAAACTAAAGCTTAAACCATCTTTTTTAAAAAGCTATGCTTTAAGGTAAGGCTATAGAACATTATTATTATAAAGTTCTGCATGTGTCATTATTAAGCCCCTGCATTCTGGTTATACAACATGCTGTGTAAACAGCAATCATCATGGTCAAATGTCAGCTTAAATCTATAATGCAGTCATATGGTCAAAAAACATAGCAAATGTACTACCATGTAAAACCAATCTATATACCTCTATATATTCTGCAAACAGTTAAACTTTTAAACAAATCTAATTCTAACTACATAAGATGGCTCCAAAAGCTCTATACATCGTACTAAATAAACCTAAAAGTAATGTTATGCTGAAAATCGCAAATAAACAAAAACAAAGTTAGAAAAGAATATAAAAATAACTTCCAGGCACAAAAAATGCTTAAACAAGCTTTAATTAAAAAAATTTACCATTTTTGATGATCCGAAGAGCTGTCTGTCCAAGCACGAACTGGAAGTAACAATACTTAGATCTATGCAGTGCTAGGAGGTCAACAGACAACTTCCTGTGAAGGTTTGAAGGTTAGGAGCTGCAAACCACTACTGGGAACCACAGAGCTCATAAATCAGAATTAAAGAAACTATAAAAGCATAAGAAGATATAGCTTCTCAAGGTAAAAAACAGGACTTTTGCAAGTGCAATTAAAGGATTTGTGTGAGGCAAATGTCTAAGGAAAGTAGTTTTTATTTGTTACTGTTGCAAGTTTCTAAAATGTTTTTGTGCTAGAATGTAAATGTATATAGCAATTGTCATTGTGTAATGATAAAGGAAACTGCTTATTTAAATAACTAACTTTGCATGAAAGTTATATCTGTAAAAAACACAAGTTGATGAAGGTCTTCAGTAGTCATCTATTTTAGTTTCAGTTCTGGTCTGTGTGTTACATATGTAAAGTTCTTTAGTTCTAAGTAAAATCAAAATGCTGCCCCATGCAGGGGACACTGCTTGTAGATTTAGAAGGATGTTTCTGTTTGTGTTTCTAAAAAGTGTACTTCTCCTGATTTTAAAAGTAATGTTAACTAAATGTCTTCATGTTATGTTTATATGATGACATCCAAAACTGTGGATGTATAGTTAGGAAGACTTAGAGTTCTAGTATAATTATTATTTAAATGTTTCTATTTGCATGCAGCAGTACACTGCAGTTAAAATGTGTTTAGTTGGTCTGCCAGAAATGCAATAGGTGTAATATGCACACTAAGCATCAGGCGTCTGAATGTCACTTTTCTGCAAAAAATATATATATATATATATATATATATATATATATATATATATATATATATATATATATATATATATATATATATATATATATATATATATATATATATATATATATATATATATATATAAAGGGGTTCAATGTAAAATTACTTAATGTTTAAGCATATTTAGATAAACTTTGATTAACTGTGTCACAAACAACCCTCAAATGGAAGATAGTCCTATAAACTGTAATGAATGTAATCAAAATCCAGGCTTTATATAATGTTTTTTCTTTTCATTTATTAAGATATTAACACACTATTGTGAAATAATCTGTAAATAGTTTCAACATGTTTAGAGCACACACTTCATTAAGGAGCATGCAACTGTGTGTCAAGTACGATTAGCGTCACTTGGAACGAAGTAAAGTTTCTAGTTATTATCTCCCTTTACCAGCAATATAACAACACTAGTAAAATGTCTTTCGGCTTTTCCTGGTTAGGGGTCACCACAGTGGAACTCCGGTCCGCTAATGATTGGCATTGGATTTTTACGGTGCCGAGTTGCCTGCCCGACACCCAACCTTCAAAAAAGGCACACCCATTCACGCACGCACCTACCTGCATGTCTTTATATGTCACTCAACCACGGGGAGGACATGCAGACTCCACAAAGAAGGCGCTCCAGCCGAGAATCGAACAGGAGAACCTCTTGCTGTGAGGTGACAACACTAACCACTGCACCACCACAGCCATGCAATATAACAACGCTCCCAGATGGTATTCAAATAACACACTAATCATAAAATTTAATACCACAAAAAGGAAGGGAGATAGGTTGGTAGGCACTGGGGGTGGTGAAAAAAGGTTGGAAGCCATCCTGTTCAAAAGTATGATACTCATAAACAATTTTCTTCATCACAACAATGACTTAATTTGATACAAATACAAAAATAACCTAAGGCCACTCTTTTATCTGTATGTAAACAACAGGTAGCCAGCCATGTACAAAGTTGATACCTGGAATGTTAATGGGTTAGGTGATAGCAAAAAGCTAAATCTAATCCTACAATTAATCTATCAAGCTAACTCAAATATGACATTCTTACAAGAGACGCACCTTAACAGAGAAAAATGGTTAAAAATTAGCTCAAGAAGATGGATCAAGCAAATTATTTCATCAGGGGACAGCTGTGCTACAAAAGGAACAGCTATTATTATCAAAGAATCATTTCAAGAGAAGATAACAAATAGTAACTATGATATGAAAGGAAGATGGTGTTTTTTCACTAGCACGCATCCACAAACAAAACACAATACTCTCTTATTGAATATATATGGCCCATGTGCAAACTAGCATCTCTTTTTATACAAAATTTAAAACCTGCTATTAAACTTTGCCAATCATTCTATCATTATAGGGGGGGATTGGAATTGTTTAATCAACCCACTTACAGATAGCTCAAACAAAAACAGAAAACAGCCAACCCAAGTGACACCAGCTCTAAATGACCTCATACATAATTACAACCTTGTTGACCCCTACCTAATTTTGGATAATGACAGATCAATAATCAAATACAGTTTCTATTCCCCTCCACATAAAGTATGGTCAAGATTAAATTATTTCCTGATCTCCTCGAACCTTGCTAGGTTTTGCCAAAAATATGTAATTAGTCACAGAATAATCTCAGATCATTCCAGAATCACAATTACTCTCAATAAAAATCTCAATTCTCCTAATCAACGAGGCCCCTATAACTGGTACTTAAACAACAACCTTTTACCTATAAAGAGTTAATTGAGGAGTTAGGTAAAACTATAAAACAATTGGATCAAGATAATTCACAAAGCCAAATATCATTAGACATTCAATGGGCAGCCACAAAAACTGTATTAAGGCGTATCTTAATATAGAAAGCTTCACTGTACAAAAAAACAAGAGCAAGAAAAGATTAGTCTGCTTGAGTCACAATACAAAAACACTGAATTACAATTACAAACCCATTACTCACAGGAACTAGAAAGGAAATTACAACAGATTCAGCAAGAACTCTACTCTATACAACTGCATAAACACACAATAAGTGAACTGAAACTACTATATACATATTCTGAATTGGGCACAAACCCCTTCTAAGGTGCTTGCAAGTATGATAAACATAAAAAAACTCTCCATAATATCCCAGAAATACAATATAAAGATAGAAATCTACAGAACAATGAAGATATAGTCAACTCATTCTGGGATATTTACAACAAGATCTATAACCCTGAAAAGCAGAAACATTTACCTAATCTGCAAGAGAAATTCCTTAATAATTTAAAATTTCCAAAACTCAATGTAGAACAATATAACCTTTTGAAAAGTACCTTATCAATCAGTGAAATAAAAATTGCGATCAAAAAACAAAGTCAACAAATCCCCAGGCCCTGACAGATTTACAGCCATGTTCTACAAAAAACTCAGCAATATACTAGCTCCAATACTGCTAAGACTATACAACTTTATTATAGAAAATGGCTTTACCGACAAATACTTAAATAATTCAAAGACAATTTTAATCCCAAAACCTAATTCAGACAAGCTGAATCCCACAAATTACAGGCCCATCACCCATATAAATCTGGACATAAAGATACTGTCTTCAATGTTAGCTAATAGATTACAAAAATCTTGGATAAAATTATTTTCCCAGAACAAATGGGCTTCATGAAAAAAAGACAACTAAGCGATAATACCTGTATGTTAGACACCTTAATTTCTCTCTTAACTAAAGATAATCATCCAAGATACGCACTTACAATAGACACCTCAAAAGCATTTGACAATGTGGACCAAGATTTTCTTTTCTCAACAATGTCACACTTCAACTTCCCCACTTCATTTATAATGGCCATCAAGATGATTTATAACCATGCTAAGCATTAACAAGTGGTATTCTAAACCTATTAAAATCACAAATGGAACTCATCAGGGTTGCCAACTATCTCCGTTCCTTTTCAATATTTATCTAGAACCGCTACTACTCCATATCTCCCAAAACACGTACCCCCATTTCCCAAAGGTATATAACACAATAGTACAATACTCAGCTTTTGCTGACGACCTAAACTTATATTTTGAACTCCCAAATACAGACTTACCAAAAATACTTTCCTGAATAGAGCAGTTCTCTACAATTGCAAATTATAATATGAACCCCAAAAAATCCTCAATCTTCCCTCTAAATCACATGAACCATAATACAGCATACTTCCCTTTAGTCGACATACTCATAACATATAAGCTAAAATACCTAGGCATAAACTTCTCTCATACTTTCAAAGAAATGCATAGCTCAAATTTCCTAAACACATGGGATAAAATTAGGTAAGACATCTTAAGATTGGAAAACTTAATCCTATCGCTTCTCTCTAAATCTGCCATTATTAAAATGAACATTCTTCCCAAAATTCTATTTCAGCTAAACTCTATTAACCTCAAACTACCAAAAAAACTACTCAAAGCAATGGAAAAGGCCCTCTCCAAATTCCTATGATACCCTAAAACAATAAGAATAAGCTACAAAAACAATTACAATACCAAAAATAAAAGGTGGACTGGGGTACCAGAGTTTGGCCTACATTACCTTATTATAAAAGCAAACAGGTTGATCCAAATCATGGAATATGATAGTGCAAAAAGACTTGGTACCCAATATGGGTTAAAGTATGGGCAAATTTACTAAATTCCATAAACATAAATCCCAAAGCTGTTCCTTTCCTCCAACCCCAACAAAACTTTTTTCACAAACTACACCCAATAATCAAAAATGGTATTACTGCATTCCAGACCCTTTTTCTTTCTATCAATCTGCAGAATTCATTAGTACTATTACAACCTATACATATGAACCCGAATAGTAAGTTAAATAATAAAATGATTGATCTCAAACCATTCCCAAGAATTAAAGAACTAATAGTATGGGCTATCCTACAGTACAAAGATGACACACTTGATAAACTAAAAGAAAAATTCAAGTCACCAGCTTGCTATAATTACATTCTTAGACAAATTATATCAATAATAAACCTAAAATATTCAAACCACAAAATAGAAATACAAATTATAGAAAATACTCAAAACATAATCAAAGCTCTAAAAGCTAAAGAAAAAAATGTTATCAAATTCATATAAATTAATAAATGAGTTAAAACACCAATCTGCGTTACTATACTCAAAATAGTGGGAAAATGTAAATAATAATATCTCTATAATACAAAAACAAGAAGCCATTAATAATATCGTAAAACTTACACCTTTCAAAAACCTCATATACACACAACTGATGATTAACAATAATGTATATTATACCCCAGCTGTTCTCAAAAAAATTGGTTACAAAAAAAGCTCACTGTGCCCCTTCTGCTCTAGGGAAGATGTGGATATTCTCCACATCTTCTGGATCTGTGAGAAAATCTCCAAGCTCTGGTGTTCTCTAAGAATGCAACTAGAGAAAGTTGGATACATAAAAAAACACTCTCTCTTGGGAAACAATGATCCTGCATATTATTCCTAGTTCAATCACTGGAATGCGCAAACATATCTTAGTTACAGTATGCGCACTACTTAAATTCTATATATCTAAGAATTGGGTCAATAGCAAAAACATCTCATGGAACAACTTTAAAGAAATGGCAGTTAAATATACCACCTCTCACAAATTAGCTACTAAAAGTATTAAAAAAGATTATACTTCCAAACATATTGGAATTCTCTCCTATAGACAATTTTGATTAACATACAGAATACTTAAAATTAAATGTCAGGTAGGTGGCTGATTTAAAATAAAACCTCTATGTTATTGAACATAAATAGTTGTATTACTGATATAGAAAACACACTTCTGTGATTCAACAAAAGGATGGCTTCCAACATTGTATATATTGTATATAATGTAAATATGTTTTTTCTAGGTTTTAGAAAAATTTAAAGTTTTTTCTTTTCTTTTCTCTTTCTTATTGTTTTTTTTCTGTTTTCTTTTTTCTTTTTCTTCCAGTCTAGACAATTAAAGGTTTCCTGCATATACAATCCTAATTCTCAATGTCCTCAGCATAACTCTGTACTAAGTAACCCCTAGATATGTTGTGACCATCTCAATTGTTAATAACAAAGTTTCTTGCAAATGTTTAAATGTTTTTCTTTGGAAAGTTTGGATACCTTTACTCATTTATGTACTACATGCTGTATTGTCTGCAATCATTTTGTACTTTCACTTTTATTATGTATTTGTGGAAAAATACAATAAAAAGGATTTTTCAAAAAAATAAATAAATAAAAATACAGAGAAAATACATTGCTGGAGAATGTAGGACGAAGAGCAGTTTTCGTTAAGAACTGTGACTTTCCTACTTGCTGTGCTTGAGTTGACATTCTCCACCTCAGAAATGCAGGCTTTGTTGGAATGGAGTGACAGCTACTGACTGACTGCTAATGGAATTAATATCCATGTAGGAATTTGCTCTGATTGAAGGCATTCTCATGGAAGTAGAATAGGGTTACTTTAATGAACTGTTGAAAACCCTTGTGCCCTTACACAGTGCTGTTTTGGGAAAGACTGTTTGTGGTAGTGGAAAGTGGTTGCCTTGAAAAAGTGCAGCTGCTGAAGAATATCTCCCATCTAGCCACAACTTGTGTGTATTGTGGTTGTATCCTGTCTTAAAAGGAAAATCCTTCCCATATGCTCTCAGAAGTTAAAACAGTGTATTACCACTAATCAGACCTCCTTTCAGACTTGCAAAATTATCCCTGCCAACTGGAACTATCTTCCCACCGAACTTACCGATTATGCAATATCTCATTTCAGAAAAATGCTAGTAGAACATCTTAAAACAACATATAGTTGTTTATGTTTTCTTGACAAGGACTAATCTCTACCCCATCTCATCTGTCTGCCAAGCACTAATTTTTAAACTCTTGAAATGATTCCCCTCCAAAGGGGAAATTTTCTTTCTGCAAATATATAGACAGTTGTGTGACTGTACATTAGAAAATATTAACAATGCCTGCTGTGTACACTGCTATGAATCTTTATTATACTGTATAACATAGAAGAACAAGTGGATTTACATATTGTATAACAACTGATTTCTCTACCTAAGATTTTTTATATCTGAATTACTCTTCTTTCTATAACTGAATGACTCATTTCTGTTGTATTGTTGTAATTGTGAATAAGCATCTGGGTCAAAGCCATACCTCTCAACCTCTTAGAGCAAGAAATCTGAACAAAGCCATAAATAAGTGGGATAAAGGCCCCAAAACAGGGACAATTTTAAATATTGCTCTTACAAACTTAGGAAGTTGATAGAATAGCAGGTTTTGCATTAGGATGAAATGTCTGAGGGATATGAAGTCTGAACCTCAAATGTCTGTCATTATTTTCTAACTTCAATCTTTAATGATTTGCTAATAAATTGCCAGAAAATCACAATTTTATGAAAAACAGACTAAAAATATGGGGTAAAAATCTGGACTTTCTGTGAAAAATCTGTACGGTTGAGCGGTATGGTCATAGCTGAAATGGTCCATTGACTAGTTTACCTACCCAGTGAACAAAATTAACTTAAAAGAAATAAGTAAAAAAAAACAAAAGTCAGTTTGATAAAAAATAAATAAAACATTGTTTTTTTAGTAATGAAAAGTTACTTAAAAGCATACTATTATCACTACAGAATGATAGCAACTAAATTAAGAAGAAAAGTAGCACAAATTCATCAATACCATGAAAAGTGGATGGAGGTAAGGGACGGAGCACACTGGGCATTGCCATAAAATGTCAGCAGTGAAAAAAAAATACTTTCAATGGAATTTATTGTATGAAGACCCTGTTTTCCATTACTCGGTAACTTTCGTGTTCCTTTACCTGAAACTTGTGGCAATGATGCATTTTGGACCTCACTCATGGGATTATTCCATTCACTCTGTTAGAAGTGATGAGTCTTTATTTGATGAAATATTAAGTCTGTTAATAAACCAGTGTGTGATATTGTAGGAAAGAAGGGTCGTGTGGTATTATTTTGTTTTAGATAACCTGCAAAATGACAGACCTTTGGTTTCTTTCTTTCTTTTTATTCCAAATCTTTGCCCTTTCCATAATTAATGAATATTTTAAAACATTGTGCTAGAAACTCAATAAAATCATTAGTAGTGGCAGCAACCTTATCAATGATTCTGATTCAGAATTTGATATTTATCCCCTCACTGCTGCAGATGCAATTCAACTTTACAGACTTTAGAGGGCATGTTAAGCTAAATGTAGGTAAATGTTAAGACATCCATTCTTTTACAGCATATATCGTCTCTTGTTTCCCAATGACACAGGTTAGTTAATTAACATCATTATTTGCAAAACTTTGAGTTCATTATGTCAATTCATTTTCTTGTTCTATCACTGCTTGTTGATTGCATGACAGTAACATATATGGATACTTAAAACTATTTGAAAGCATTTTCTACTTGCCACAGCAATTAAGTGAAAATAAAATAAGCATCCTTTCCTTGGCACTACAATTTTAGTATTTATGTTCTTTTCTTTGCATTTGTTTATTGGGGTAGAACACTTATAGATAACCAACTGCAGGCCCAGCCCAGGATACATATACAGTAGCAAAAAGATAAGCTTTAATATAAAGTTAACATAAGCAAAACATTCAGTAGTAAATATAAGTAAAGGTTAACATAAGAAACATTCAGAAATATCCATAATCTAGAATGTAGCACAGTCTATATGTACATATTTACAAGGATTGGAAAAACAGGACAGTTAGAGTAGATAGTAGCTCAAAGGTCAAGGAGAATGTAGTAGAAAGTGTGGTTGAATAGTCTTGAGTAAAAGTAAATTGGTTGTTGTCTGAAAATAACTTGCATTCGATTATGTTAGAGAGGGATAATGTTTTGGGATGTGTCAGAGGTAAAAAGGCAATTAACAAGGTGTGACTGTAGTTAACAGTGTGTGAGTAGACAGTAAAAGTGTGAGATTTATAGTTTGGTTTTCCACTGTGGGAGTGACATGTCCACTGTTAAGTGACATGTCCTTTAGATTGACTTATACATTCAAACTGTTTCTTCAGGAAGTGCTTGAACTAAGGTATAAACTCTGAGTAGTGAGTAAGTTCTTTTACTTTTGGGGGAGTGACTACCATAGTTTGAGGGTCAGGACAAAGATGCTGTCAGTAGAACAATGCAATGTAATAGAATAGATCAGTAGAGATAGATCAATCGCTTGGCTTGTGACTATGTACATTGAAGTTACTTCACTTTTGAAGAGAAACAGAAAGAGGGTTTTTGTAGTATTTTAAAAAGAATGGAGCTAAGCAGAATGAATCTGGCTTGAC